>NC_092051.1:35268151-35327994 GCF_003086295.3 Arachis hypogaea | reverse complement strand
GTGTAGGGAGGTTGATAAAACACTATTTTATGGTTTATCTTGTGTTTAATTAAAGGGTTTCATCAAGTCTTCACCCACTTATTCATACTAATTGCATGATTTTATAACTCCTTCCTAATATTGTTTTATGATTGAAAACTTGCTTCCTAAGATCTTTAATTAGTATATTTTAATTCTCCTTTATACCATTCGATGTCGTGATCCGTGTGTTAAGTGTTTCAGGCTTCATAGGGCAGGAATGGCTTAGAGAATGGAGAGAAAGCTTCAAAAATGGAAGGAACACAAGAAACTAAGGAGATGACCAGCGAACACCGACGCGCGCGTATGGCCCACGCGAGCGTGTGGAATGGAGAAAACCGCAGCGACGCGAGCGCGTGCCTGACGCGTACGCGCGGATGGAATCTGCACAAGTGACGCGAATCGTGGACGACGCGTACGCGTGACAAGGAAAATCGCTGAATGACGCGAACGCGTGGACGACGCGTACGCGTGACCTGCGCGATCTGCAAATTAACAGAAAATGCTGGGTGCGATTTCGGGCCACGTTTTGACCCAAGTTTCGGCCCAGAAACACAGAATAGAGCCAGGGAATAAGCAGAGACTAAACACACACGCATAGACGGAGATACACATTAATATTAGGATTACTTTTAGTTTTAGATCTGAATCTAGAGAGAGAGAGTTACTCCTCCTCTAGTTTCTCTTTACATTCCTAGTTATTGCTTTTGCTTTGGATATTGAAGAGTCAATACCTCCGTTGAAGACATTATTCTAGTTTGTTTACTTTGTCCTTACTCTTCCATATCCTTATTTACTTTATTTAGAATTACAATTGGATTATTTTCATGGATTATTGATAAAGATGATTACTTTTATTTTAATTAATTTTCAGTCTCTATTTTATTTTAATTAATTTATTATGTCTTCTTATATTTTTCTGAGTATTATATTCATGTCAATGGAGTAGATTTCCCAAACTTGACATGGGGGTTGATTAAAAGGAGACACTTGAGTTGGAAGGCTTAAGTGTTGGTTAAATTGGAAGTTGTTGGCTAGTTCTGTATTTACTAACGCTAGACCTTCCAAGGGAGAGGACTAGGATTTGCGAATAAGGATTAGCTCAATCACTTGACTTTCCTTTATTTAGTAAGGGTTAACTAAGTGAAAACAATAACCTTTTTGATACTACACTTAAGAGATCCCAACAAGGATAGAACTTCCAATTAATCATTTCTCAGTCAAGGATTTTTATTAAAATATTAATAATCATTCTTAGTTTTATTACTTTAATTTATAATTATTTAATTGCTCATTATTCAACTCAAACTCTCTTGAAAATTCCTGATTAATAAGTTAGCACCCTTTCCTGCAACTCGTTGGGAGACGACCTGGGATTCATACTCCCAGTATTTTTATTTCTAAATTTCGTGACAACTTTTCTAAATTAACAAGACGGATCTTAACTGGTTAAGAACTATACTCTCAACGCATTCTCTATATCGATTTCTTAATTAGCCGACTTCTGCCTGCACGTCAAGCTGCTCTAGCCGACCTTGATGCATGTGAACCAATCTCATGAGCTCTATAGGATTTTTTTTCTCTCGATCCTTCTGATTGATGGACTTCTGAGCTTATTCTTCATCCTCCTTAATTTGTAAGATGTGTATCTCCAGCAACGCCTTTTCCCTTATTTGTCGGGGAGGTATGACAATTGCACGATCATCGTTGTGTTGCTTTTTTCATAGGCCTCTGAATCAGAAGTCGTGTTTCTGCCTTCTAGAATATTTTTTGACATCGTATGGTGTCTATTACTAGGTCCCTAGCAACGATGGCAATGTTTCAAGAGTTACTTAAAATTGTGATTTGGGCCTGAATGTGAGGCCCAAGCTCCTTTTGGGATAGCGTCCGACGTTTTCTGGTATTGAGGTGCTGCCGTATAACGTCTTGGTAAAGGTAGGGGTGGTATCTGCAAGTAGGGGTGTCAAATTTCACGGTATTTATCCGAATTCGATCCGAAAATTACGGATATCGATCCAATCCGCAAGGTTATCAGATCGGATCGGATCCGCAAGGTTATTGGATCGGATTGCAGATTTCATGTAGGTATCCGCATATCCGCGGATCTACAAAAATAAATAAATAAGTAAATATTATTTTTATGTTTTATTTCAACTAATAATTATCATATATGTTGTATTATTTTATTTTTATTATTTAAGAAAAGTATGTGTAATAATATTTTAAGAGTAAACATGTTTAAAAGATTAGAAAAATAGTATTTTATTGATACTTTTTAAATAAAAATAAGCTTTTTAAAATATTTATATGTTTTGCGGATATATCCGAGATCCGATCCGAATCTGATCCGCAAATGTGCGGATCGGATCCAAGCATAAAAATCGCAGATATTGGATCTGATCCGATCTGATAATTTTAATGTGGATAGGATCAAGATTTTAGCCATATCCGATCCGATCTGATCCGCATTCACCCATACTTGTAAGGGGCACCGGTGCTTAAGTTAGCAAGGGTTTTGGATAGTTTTTTATGTAGATTAGAGTTTGAAGAATACCTGAGGGTGTGAAGGTGTTTATAGTTATAAGTGGTGAGTCGATAACCACTTTATAAAGTGGTTTCACCTTCGATGGTGGATAATTGTTCCCTTTTATTAGGAAGGTTATTGAGATCTCCCTTCTAGATTAATAGGAGATATCTTAGGGGTTAGTTAATTATTTAAACAAGCAGTTATAAGCCCATGTCGACGTATCCGACCTCCACGAAGTCGGGTAGGTAGTAATATAGATTTGAACACTGATATTTGTAGAGTATTGATTGGGCTTCATTTATTTCGAACCTGACTTAGTTGTGGGGTAGGGTACATACAAATAGTATTATAGATAAAGAAAATTATATTTTATTTCTTCTTAACTTAAAGAAAACAAAAAATATAAAAAAAATAAATTAACAGTTCACAATAGATTTTTACATAAAGATATCTTATTTGAAATAACCGGCTGATTTTTTATAATATGGAAATATTGTTGGTGTGTTTAGTGAAAATGGGGGTATTTGGTTTAATTCCAGATAAGTTGATGTGTCAGGTTGGGCATGGTCAACACGTGGAGGGCGTGTTTTCAAGACGTGGGAGCGTGCTGCATATGTGTCATAGTATGATACGTTGGCAATGCAACACGTGACCTGTGTGTTGAGTGCTCGTCCTATATAAGTCAAAGCTCAATACCATTTTATTGCAAAGAGGAGAGTTATTTGTGGTGTGATAGAGAGCAACGCAAATTTGGTGGCAACCCTGAGATTATACAGAATACTCATGAGGGAGTGAGTTTTGCGTGTGAGAATCTATTTTCATATGTGGTTCCATGCACCATGACATTCATAGAGCTTCAAAACAGTCTCTGTCAAAGCATGGAGAATGATATATTGAGGAGAGTGAGCAATATTCTATACCATAATCCCATATAGTATTTGTTGATCTAATATAGTTTGATATTATACCGATCATTAATAAAGCAAGTATGCAGAATATGTTCCATATTCACCGATAGAATCAGGTGCGACAGCCAAAGATTGAGTTGTATGTTGAGTTTGAAAATATAGAGGAAGATGGGATTCAACATGATTCAGATATAGAAGATGATAGAGATGAAATGTACGAAGGAATGAACAGTGATAGCGAAGAGGACTTCAAAGTTACTTATGAAGCCAGCGACGAAGACGAGGATGGTGATGTGGGAGGTGAGACAACAGTAGAAAATGTAGTGGTTCCTCCTGCAGCCACTCAATCGATGGACGTTCCACCTTTTATGTATAACTTGGATCTTGACGCGATGCACGCACCGGAATTTTCCGAATATCAAACATAGGTATGTGAGTAGTAAATAATACATTTTTTTAATTTATATTTTGGATGGATCAATGAGTGACGATTTCTTTTTTGTGTAGGTGTTGCTGATCCTAAGGATGGAGAGTTCAGGATCAGAATGGAATATAATTCTAGAAAGTCGGTTGTTGTAGCAATTAGAAGTTATATTATCTCTAGAGGAGTCGACTACAATATTTATGAGTCCAAGCCACAGACGTTCTATGCCAAATGCAAGACATATAGTTGTGAGTGCAACTGGCTTATTCGAGCTAGCTTGATACGAAAAATAAGTTGTTGGGAGATACGGAGATACAATGGTAGGCACACGTACACCATGGGAACGATTTCACAAGATCATTCCAAGTTGGACTCGGACACGGTTCCTGAGGCTATAAGGCCATTAATTGAGAATGACCCGTGTATGAAAGTGAAATCTATAATTGCGGAAGTCTAGTCAGGGTTCAACTATACCATCAGTTACCAAAAGGCTTGGTTGGCAAAGCAGAAGTCCATAGATAAAGTTTTCGGTGGTTGGAAAAAATCTTACCAAGCTTTGTCATAGTGGTTCTCGGTCATAGTTTAGAAGATGCCTAGCTCAATTATCAAAATAGAAACACGACCTGTGTATAATGGTAGTGAGGAGGTGGACGGCGTTAGGATACTTTACCGCATATTTTGGAGTTTCAATCCATGCATTAGAGCGTTCAAGAATTCCAAGCCTCTAGTTCAGGTTGACGGCACACACCTTTACGGAAAATACAAAGGTGCACTTTTTGTTGTTGCACAAAATGCGAACCAGAACATTGTGCCTATTGCTTTTGCTCTCATGGAGCGGGGAGACTGCTGATATGTAACACTTTTTTCTCAGTAATTTATGAAGGCATCTTGTTAGAAAATACGTCATGGGTATATAATCTCATACCAACATGAGTCAATCCGGGTAGTAGTAAATCGTTTCGGAAGTGATTGGCAACTTCCAAGAGCATGGTGGATATTCTGTATTAGGCACATCGATAGCAACTTCTTATGGGCATTCAAAGTTCCACACTTGAAAAAACTTGTTGTCAACATAGGGTATTCAAGGACAGTGGAGGAGTACAACATCAAGGCGAAGCATATGCCCGGTGGTGCGATGCCATCAGAGTTAGGAACTAGGTATTGGCATTTGACAAGGGACATTGATAGGGGCACATGACGACGAACCTTGTCGAGTGCATTAATTCAGTGTTGAAGGGTGCCCGAAATCTTCCTGTGTTGACACTCATTCGAGCAACATATTATCGGTTAAACGAGCTATTTACGTGGAAGAGTGTTGAGGCTCATGATCGCAAGCGTGCTGGATTTACTTACTCTATATTTGCCACTCAGCGGATAGAAGCAAATATGCAACGTGCTGGAAATATAGTTGTGCATCAGTGTGACAGGTGAAATGAGGTGTTTGAGGTGCACAAAATGCCTAATAGAAAGGTGTTAGCAGTTGATCTTGGGCAGCAAACTTGTGACTGTGGGCACTTTCAGGTGAAACGAATACCATGTCGTCACGTTATAGCTTGATGTGCTAACCAGCGCCTCGATTGGCAGGTGTATGTAAATGATGTGTACAAGATGACAGAAGTTTGCGAGGTCTACAGAATTGAGTTCATACCATTAGACGATCTGGAGACATGGCCTGCTTATCCGGGACCAAAATTGGTCGCTAATCCCACCTTCAGGCGAATATCGAAAGGTCGTCCCAAATTGACCCGCTACCCGAATGAAATGGATTCACGAGAAATGTGTGGTCCTCGAATATGCCATGTCTATGGTAGACGGGGTTATAGTCGTAGTCGACATCCTCAGCGTGCTGGACTGAGTGGAGTTGGTGATAGTGGTGGTCTCTAGATCTTTGTTGGTCGTTGTGTTCATATATTTTATGTTAATTTTATTAATTAATAATGTCTGTGTTAGTCGTTGTGTTTATATTTTTAAGTTAATTTTATCAATTAATATATTTGTTGGTCATTGTGTTTGTATTATTAAGTTATATGCTAACTTTTGTGAGTTATTATAGGTGACTGTGTTGGATGGGCTAAATGTGGTGGTTGGGCTGGCTGTGCTGACTGTGCCAACTGTGCTGGTTATGGTGGCTGTGATGGCTGGACTGGCCGTGGTTGCTGGGTTGGCTGTGGTGGTTGTGCTGACTATGTTGGCTGTGGTCTAATTACTATGGGAGATAATAAGAAAATGGTTCAAACACTACATACCGAAGTGGTCCCTGAGGTGTTGATGGCTAAGGTGGATACTGAGGAACTTGCTCTGACAATCTCAGCCATACTCCGAATAAACCCACATACCAATCACGGTAATCAGCTGACAGTCTAAAGTCCCAAGTCGGAAGGGGGTGCAGCTCTCGCAATCGAGTGTTGTGGCGGTTGCCCATTCCTCTATCCATCTCGCATGTAAAACCTTCCAGTCATGAAGTTGCACTCCATGAAGTGTGATATAATGCTCTTTTTCTCTAATTACTTTTGTTAGCTCCAGGGCGAGTTGTGCATACCCGAATTGACACATCACTTAGTTCGCAGGGTGCCATTCGACACACTTAAACGATAATAATGGAACAATAGTGTCACACACCTCAAAGTGTCCATGAAGCTCGCCGGGTATGATCAATCCTTTGTATAGCCGCCAGAGAACCTACAACATATTATTAGAAAATTAGAAACTTAATATCATGTTGGATATTAACACACACAAAGCAAAAATACTAACCTCCTCCATGTAGTCTATTTCCTACCTAAATGTCACTTTGGTCTTTGATAACCATGCTATGGATCATGGGGAATGACTCCACCTGCAACACATAACATTAAAAATATTAAAATATGTGCCATCAATCAAATATGTATCGTCAATAAAATATACAAGTAAAATAGGAACTGTTATCTCCAAACAACTGATACGTCAGCCGCTGCAAGGTGCTGTCTCGGAACGGGTGCAATACACGGCATTCGCTTCCATGCCTAAGCAAATAAAAGATTAAGAGGGCCATCTATCTCCTTGAAATCGTATCGTGATGCATGGCACAGTGCCTGTAAAGATGCGCGAGACATGCTGGACCCCAAATGTAAGTGTGGATCCGCTGAAAATTGTGGAGTATTGGGAGATACTTCGCATGGGCATAGGCCGTCGACTTATTCGCGAATAGGGTTGAACCCAGCAAACAAAAAATCTAGCATTTGATATATCTCTAAATAGATTCCAAAGTATCCAACGGCACTCTGTCTCTAATATAGCGAATCCATGCCAGCTTTATATAAGATTTGGAGGAACTACTCACAACGGGTTCGCTATCGAAAATCGCGATACTCTGGCTACTCAAGAAGTCATGACTACTATTTGTCTAACCGCTCACAACCTCTCCATCAATCAGTAGACCAAATATATGAGCCACGTCTTCTAATGTAACAGTAACCTCACCCACTGGCAATACAAAGGTGTAAGTCTTCGGCCTTCGCCTTTCCACGAAAGCAGATAGTAAGGAAGCATATCCTCCGATCAACCAATTTTTGAAATGTGGTAGAATCATGTTGTTTGTAAGACGTCATCTGCCATCGGATTCCACGTCTCCGATGGATCAAGTTTATGGACCATATGATTCTTGTTAGGCTGGTACAACAAAAATATGTTTATTCATTAAATATATTTATTAGTTTAAATGAATGAAGATTATAATAAATAATTGTTTATTATATTACTTTAAACTAAATAAAAAATATTATATTATGCTATTTATTTATTAGTTTAAATACATAAAAATTAAACTAAAAAATTTATTTATTAATATTTAAATTATTTATTACTTTTAATAAAGATAAAATAAAATATAATAATATTATTATCCTCAAATAGTTATTATAACAAATAATGGAAGAAAATTACTTTCTGATAGTTATATTACTTATTTATTTTCATAAATATCAAATATTTATTAATATTTTTATTACTCATTAAGTTAACTAAATACAAATTAAAATAAAAACATATTATGACAACAGAAAATTAAAATACAACAGAAATTCGAAAATAACAATGTTTATTTATTTATTAATATTTAAATTATTTATTAATTCTACACAAAAATAATAATATCATAACAAAAAAATAAAAACTATATATATTCATATTTATTCGAAAATAGTTTAATATTTATCTTATTTATTCAATTTAATAATTACAAATTTAAATAATATAACAATGTTAAATACAAGTAAAAATAATAATACTAAAATAACAATGCTATATACCAATATATGATGCTAACACTAAAAAATATTAATTAAAACTAAAAAAATTTAACTACAAAAAATAAATAAAATTTATCAACTTACATAAATAGGATGATCCAAATAATTTATAATATGTTTTTTGACTACCGTATAATCACCTACTATTTTTTATAAATATAAAATTATAATTTTTTTTTAAGTATAATCTCTCTTTTTTTTTAACAAGCTACTAACTCTCTTCTTCATCGCAGAACTCTTCTCTCTCAAAATTCCTCTCTTTTATATTCATTCTTTACATGCAACAAAAGGGGGTTGAGCTCAATTTAAAGAGCTTGTAATCTACGTCGCTTGTTCCCGGAGAAAGGAGCTGTCTCTTGCATACAGACACACTTCCAACATCTCATCCACGTGTTGTAAAAGTTGCTGCAATTCCTTAGAAATGTGCAGCAAATCTCTGTAAAAGCTCCTTGAAATCTCTGAACGGATGACACAACACGCCCCCTCTATGTTGTCGGGGTGCTTCCACGTCTGCGACGAATCTCTGGGCAAAGCTACAGGGAATCGGTGAAACACGCCCTCCGCGTGTTGTTCTGGTAATGACACATGTTCCACGTTTCGCCAAATCACTGACGAGTCCCAGAGACGGACCTAAGGGGGGCGAGTGGAGGCCTCGGCCCCCCCCCCCAACTTTTTTAAAAAAAAGATTAACAGTAATAAGTTATTAAGTATGATTTAATTTTTTTTAAAATTTATTTAGTATTTAGTCTAATATAAATAAAAGTTTAGCCTAACCTAAATATTAATGATTTCTAATATCTAAAAAAGTAAGTAACAATATTAAAAAAATCTAACAAGATATTATTACTAATATTTTTTAATTAAATAAAATGTTTCAAATTCCATAAAGTGGATTTTTTTTTTTCTTCTTGTGAGTATCCTTCTTGATTCATTTGGTATTAATTTTCTCTGTTTTAACTATTACAACTGAGAGATCTTTTTTAGCGATGAATATTGTGAAGAATAACTCATAAACAAAATGAAAGGTTAATTTCTTGCTAATTGTCTTTTAATTATATTAAAAAGAAAATTGCTGAAAAATTTGACACAGATTCTATTATCGATAAATTTTATGATACGAAAAATCGACCACTTCGTTAATAAAAAGTACATACATATTTTTTGTACTTTAAAATATATTCTCTATCGATATATTTTTGTAATACATTTTATATTATATAATTTTTTGTATAATTTTTTAATATTATATATGTTATTGGCCCCTCCAGAGTAATATTTCTGGATCCGTCGAACACACTCCTACGTATTGTGCTACAGCTACAAACCTATAAAACACCTCAATTATCAATATTGGACAATTACACCAGTTTTCTTTTTATATGAAAAATGATTTCTGGCACAACACATTCACACATTCTATATGAGTTCATTTAAGGGTTCATTTTTCTCTCATAAGACTTGAACCTGGGTACAGCTTCTTGTGAGGCAGCAGATTCTGCCACTAACTCCAAGTCTCGGCTCTCGGCTGTACCCCCTTATTTATTTACCTTTGGAAATTTGATGTTCCATACAGCTACTGGCAGCCGGGTCTCGTGCAAGACCAATGGGGGGCAATGGTGGTCCAAATTCAGTTAATACCCTGGGTTTGTCGGTCCTTTTCAGTTTTTCTTTTACTTTTTCCTTTTTTGTTTAAAAGGTTCAAAAAGAAGTTGAGTCATCTAAACTCCCTTGGTGAGAATGGGCTAAGGAATAAATTCTGATACATATTTAACAATTATATAATATACTTTGTTTTCTAACACAACTACTAAACGCAAAAGATGAGGCCAATTAAATTGAAAAACGAGAGATTAGTTCTCAATAATATCTAATCGTATTCCTAATTATTCCCCTCGGTTTCTAACTTAATTGAGGCAAGAAGTATCAATGAGTTGGCAGCTCCCATCATAATCATAATACACTTCAACGGGTTGGAAGCATCCATTTCAACTACCCCTTCACAATAATACAAGTATCCCCAACCAACCCTTGCACCATAACAGATCATTAATAATGCTATTCATATTTACCAGATATTATTATTTGTTTAAGCCTTTTGTTTTGTATGTAATCTAATAATTCGTTGCATTGATGGGAAGTGTACCAAGAACTAATGCCGACAAGAATAGAATTGTAAGCTATAGTATAATTTGATCGTAGCATCAAATGAATGAGACAACAGAACAAAATGTACATTTTATATCACAATAAAAAGAAAAAAAATCAAGAACTTTAATAGAACGATGACACTCTTGTCCTTGATGGGTCTGTCATATGAACATCATGAATTCTTCCTTCCCCTAAGGGCAGCAAATAGTGAGAATGAAAATAATACATAAGAGATAAATTTAATGTGTAAAGAAACTTTCACCCCAAATCAATAGGTTTCAAGAAACGTTAGATACACATAATAATTAATTAGGATAAATAAACAAATGAAACACTCAATTCAAATAAACTTGTGTCTTATTTCTTCCCTGATGTTTCCAATCCTACCTTCAATGTCTTCAACAATCCTTTCACTTTAGCAGTATAATCAACTGGCCGCACCGTTGCTCACGGCGAATTCTGCATTTAAACTGCTTTCTATTATCTTCGGGGGACCTGAATGCCGCCGGGGTGGTCTGGCAGGTGAAGCCGGAAAAGAAAGACGCTTCTTTGCAGTCCCAAAGGAACCCTTATCTGTTTTCCCATTTTCCATGGTTAATGGACTTTGACTTTGTGTCCTGGACTTGGCTTTTGCAGATTGAGTTGGCACCATGTAACTTGGAACTGATGGAGAGCTGGCAAGGCTCTCATCATCCCTCACTGATGATCCGGCGATGGAGTGCCTCCGAAACCGGTCTGACTGTACACTGACCATGCTTTTGGAGTCATCTTCCAAAACCAAGCTGCCCTTTGGACTCCCCTTCTTCAGTTTCCTAGCAACTGCTGGAGAAGCCGGTGCCTTGGGAGGAGCCGAATGGGACTGGAAGCTAGGTGTGCCGGGATTTTGGCTGGCCGTTGGAGAGTGCGTTTCAGAATTTAGCTGGAAACGAGCAAATGATTTGCTGATTTCCCCAGCGGTAATGCTGCGGCTTGAGCTTTTTATGGATGAATGGTCGTTCAGCTCTTTATCCATCATGCCACGGCTCTCCCAAGGTCGAGCTGCCATCCATCGTTCCAGCCAACTCCAACCCCAGCTAGGATTGGTTGGATCCATGAACATGGGATTCATAGATTTAGATGAGCTCTTCCCGTTTTGCTGTCAAATCAAGATTTTAGCAAATATCAAACTCCGAACTTAATTTGTTTTAAAAATCAATAAACTTAAAACTCATTGATGTAACTTATATCACAGGCAAAGACTGTTATTCAGTCAAAATATATATTTCAGGTAGCCAAGTACCACCATTGATGACAGGAATCAACCAAAAATAGAATCGGATTATGCAAAAATGAGACGAGACAGCACATGTTTAAGGCTCTGAAGATAGTGAATCCAAAAGGAAAGGATCAATGCAAAACCTGATGAGTGAATGCATAAGCCAGTGCCCTTTCTCTTCTCATAGCAGCCTCATACTTGCCCAGTAACTTGGCTTCAATCTGTTCTTTCGATTGTAAGCTGTCATCCCATTCCTCGCCAATCTATTATGACAATTTGATAACAGTTAAAAAATTTTCCAAATACTATGTTAAAAATTTAAATAAATAAATGTTCTTATAAAAGAGCACACAATTAGAGATAATAAAGGAAATGAAAAAGCATACCCGCATGCTCTCGAGCTCTTTTGCATGCTTCTGCAAGAGCTGTCGCTGCAGAGCCTGATTCTCCTCTAACATTCTGATCCTCCGAGAACGAATCTGACCTTGCACACGAGCTAAAGTCTGCATAGAGCGAAGGGTACTTATCGCTTGGCGCTTAACAATGGGCCCTTCCATCAATGACTTCAATCTGACCAGTCCTCTTAAAGCCCGCAGTGCTCTTCTTGCCTAAAATGATTTCAAAACCAAACTTAGTTTGAAAGGTAATGCAGATAGTAACATATCCTTTTGGCAGCCATTATTTATTACCAAATTTACCATTGATGTCCTCAAAACTATATGCAATTAATATGCACAACCATAAAGAAATGTCCTTTTGTCTGGATTCAAGTATAAGAGTTTAAATTAGATCTACTTCTAAAGTAAAACTTCACCAGTAAACAAGAGATTGCCAGCCACATCATTTCTGTACCTAAAGACTAAATTACTCTCTCACCCCTTATTTCTGCATTTAATACTTGGAATTATTTATTATGAAAATGTTGTTAGCCACAGTAGCAACAGCTATATCATGAATAGTTAGTTCATTTTGTTCCCACCATATGATTTGAAGGTGGAGGCATGGAGCTGCACTAACTGATGTTCATGAGTTAAAGGGCCAAATGAAAACAAGGGAGTTCTGTGTTTTTTTTTTTTTAAAGTCATTCTCATCAAATGTTGAATTAAATGAACTGTGACATAGAGGGAGCTAAAGGGAAGAAAAATAAAAATAATTCTTCAAAAAAAGAACATATACAAGGAATAATTTGTGTTTAAATCAAAATTAAAATGCATACCAAGTATCCCCGAAAAGCCGTTTGAATCTTGATTGCTGCCACTTCTTCCTTTGGTTTGCCAGAGAACCGAGTAATCGTATGACTGGTAGTAGCAGCTTCAGCCCTAACCACTGGTGCCTGAACTGCAACAGCAGGAACAGGTTCCTCAACATCTGCAGCAGTTGCAACTTCAACAACACGATCATGACCGCTTTCAATTTCAAGATCAGCCAATTTAACATCTTCTGGTGGCAGAAGCGGTGGTGCTTTATCAGATTCCTGGTATGAGCCTGAACTCTGCAACTTCTGCTTCCCAAACCATTTCTTCTTTGATTTCTGCAGAGGAAGTTGGTTAATCTAAGAGAAGGGTATCAGAATAATTGAGATAAGTTATAAACATTATCCAAACCTCTTTCTTCTCCTTTGAGTCAGGACTCAGAGCTTTCTTCACAGAAGAAAACCAATTTCCTTTTCTCCCCATATTCTTGGGCTCTTGGCCTTCCTCAATTTGATCCTTTACACCCAAAAAACAAGGGCAAATTTTTAAGATCTCAAACCTCAAATTAAAAATAATTCATTTTTGAAGAGGAAGCAAATTCAATTACATTAAATGCCATTAAGATTAGGACTAACAAATTTGCTAATGAAAAGGAAGAGATCTCAAAAATTGTGTAACCCAATTTTGAAACAACAAGCTTCTGCAAGAGAAATTCATCATAATCCCTAGCTGTCTATGAATTCCGAATTATAGACCCCAAAAATGAAAGTAGAAAAAAAAGGTAAAATCATTACAATTCACAACGGAAAATGTTGAATCAGACAATAAAGCTACTGAATTATGCTTCCTTTTGTAATTTCCAGCACACTACAATGTAGATTTATCTACTAACACCACTTAGAATACCGCTTCTATTGAAAGCTGAAGTTGCTACAAATTCACATAAATTGCGAGGAATGAGAAAACAAAGAGAAAGATTGCAACTTGAGAGGATGTTGCAATGGCAATGAAGAAGATGTTTAACCTGAAGAGAAGAAACAGTGGTAGATCTCAAGTATCTGATTCGGACCCAGTTTCTCTCTCAAGAAAAAGATTGCAACTTGAGGATCACTTTTCGCACCAAACAGCAATTTCTCTCTCTTCTTCTTCTTCTTCTTCTTGTTGTTGCTGTTCCTCCCTGCAGAGAGGGAAAAATCAGATCTTGACAAATGCCAATAGAAGAGAAAAGAGGGAGCTTTGAATTATAATAAAGAGAACCAGCTGGTTTCTTTAGTGTTATGACCTTGCAACTGGGTTGGTCATGGTGGGTCCCCCAAATGTGTGTGTTGTGTTTTATTTATTTTACCTTTGCTTGTTTCGAAGCATCAAAATCGAAGTTAACGGTGTCTGTTACTAACTATCCATAATGACGATGATGATGTTCATGTGCTTGTTGCAGTAATTTTCACCTCCTCCTTTAACATAGTTTAACTGCTACTGTTGGAGTAGGGTTATTTATTGTTGGAAAAAATGTTTCTTTTACATTTATTAACATTTGTTTGAAGCTAACGGTTATAGCATGTACTTTATCAGCGGGTATCGAATCTGATTCAATCCGGTCAGATATAATTGTCAACTCGATTCGCTACGGGTAGAGTTGAGTATGAAACGGGTTTCAGTACGGGTTAAATAAAAGCATAGTTGTAAGAACCGGACCGGTAATCGAACCAATCAAATTACTAGTTTATTGGTTTATTGGTTCAACTGATAAACTGCTGGTTGAACCGATAAAACCGGTTTCACATGAATAAAAAATATAAAATATTAAAAATAGTCATAAACTTAATAAATTCAAAATACATATCGTTAGTTCTTTACCAACATTTTAAAAACAATTTCAAAGTCTAAATATAACTAATACAAAGATAAACATGAAAGTAGTTAGTACTAGTACATTAGTATCTTAATTAAACACAATATGGATAACAATTCATAAACTAAATCCAAGGAGTGATTTCGAAGTCGGCAAGTTGCTCTTCATCTGACAAATGTGGAGCTACATCCTGATTGGTTTCATTTTGATTTGCATTTTTCACAGAATTATTAGCTCCATCATCCTCCCGATCATCTTCCAAATCCAATTGATCTAGCATTATAGATAATGTTTCACAAATCAAGATAAAAAATAATATAAAACATGTTATAAGGCATACGAAAATCATAGTTGATCAAAATTCATAAATAAATAAAAGCATACCTAAATCATCTTAAGGTGATTGAAGAGACATATTTGCAAGATCATTTCGTAAAGCATCAATTTCTTCAAGAGTTAAAAATGGTAGTGAATCTTCCAGTATCCATTCCGAATGATCCTCAAATGCATCAAGACAAATTGGATCATAAACTTGGTTTCTCATTTGGTTCTTATGTTATCAATATATTTCGTTACTCATGTGATGATTAAGATTTTAAAATAATGCTTTCAACTTAAAACAATCAAGAAAGTACCTTTGTTGTAACCTTAAGTTGTAGTGAACATAAACAAGATCATTAAGTTTTTGATGCTCTAACCGATTCCTCTTCTTTGAGTGAATATGTTCAAAAATACTCCAGTTACGCTCACAACCTGAAGAGCTACAAGTTTGGCTTAAAACACGAATAGCCAACTTTTGCAAATTTGGTGCTCCACAACCATAAGATTCCCACCATTGATCTTAACATAAAAAATAGATAAATAATTTATCACAATCATAAATATCACATAATAAATACATCACAATAGTAAAAGACCAAATTTATGAAGAAATTTCACCTGGCATAACAGTGGTTCGTTCACGTATTGCAGAGGGTCTTCCAAAATCTTTCTCAGCATTCTTAAAGATCCTCTTCTCACTTGTTAGCTTAGAATTCAATACAGGATCATCATAAGCATATTTCTCAATGACATCCAACAAGCCAGAAATCGTTTCTTTGTGCTTTTCAAATTCTCCAGCATTAAATCGAAAAGCTGGATTTAACCAATAACCAGCGGCATGAAGATTTTTCTTAAGTTGTGCATCTCAACGGGTATCCAAAATCTTCAAATAAGGATCAACAACCTTCTTTCTTTTCTGAAACCTCCTCACCATTTCTTCTCTAGCCTTATAAATAGCTTGATAAAGATAACCCATGGCAGGTCTGTCTTCACTATCCACAATACGTAAAACATGAACAAGTGGCGAGGTAAGCTTAACAATATCAGTGCATTGACTCCAAAATTTAGAATCCAAGACTTGATCCACAAATTTCTTAGCTTTGGCTTCTTTGGAGTAAGCTGAGCTTGTAAATTCTTTAGAAGTCACCATAGCTCTCAAAGGATCCTTTTGAGCTAAAATACTTTGCAAAGCAATGAAATTAGTAGCAAACCGAGTTGGAGCTGGACGAAGTATTTCCTGCCCATCTGTAAACTTTCTCATCAAGAACAGTGGAGAGCAATGATTATAGATATACTTAGTGATCAGTGAAGCTTGTGACATAGTTTGACTCACTTCTTGCAACTTCCCAATATCTTGAAACATCAGATTAACACAATGAGCTGCACAAGGGGACCAATACAATTTAGGAAACTCAGCCTCCAACAATCTTCCCGCAGCAACATAGTTTGCAGCATTGTCCGTTACAATATGCACAACATTCTCAAGACCAACAAACAATACAACATCCCTAAACAACTTAAACAAATTTTTAGCAATTTTTGAGATATTAGAAGCATCAGTTGACTTTAGAAAAACAGTTCCTTTAGGACAATAAACTAAAAAATTAATCAAAGTACGCCTACAACGATCAGTCCATCCATCGGCCATAATAGTGCATCAAGTTTGCTTCCAAATCTCACGATAACCATCAATCATTTTCCTCACATCATCAACTAATTTACTCAACAAATACCTACGGACTCTTGGATAACTTGGCCCTTTATACCCTGCACCCATGCTTGCAATAGCATCAATCATTGGCTGATAGTAAGCTGAATTAACTGCATTAAATGGAACAGAGGCATCCACTATCCATTTCGCAATAGCAATATCACACTTCTCCACAATTTTTTTGCTTTGAAGAACGCTTTTGATAGTTGGTTGAGCTCCGGGTGTTGTTGCCGATGGAAAATAGGATTGTAAACCTTTGACTTGTTTTCCTTTTCTAGAGATAGATGTTGGAACCCTGGATTTTTGTTGTTGTTGCATCTCATTACGTTCGATCTCGTCAAATTCTCTTTCAACATCATCACAAGCATTATAACTTTCGGCATATTGTTCTTGAGTTTTTCTTTTCTTACTTCGAAGCTCTTCAATACTTTCATGGAATTGGTGTCTCACTGCAGTTGGCACCTTTCGACAAGACTCAACATCTCCTCCTTTTCCAGCCAAATGAAGCTTAAACCGATGAATTCCTCCACCCCTAATAAGCTTCTCACAATATATGCATAGCAGAATTGTTTTTCCAGACTCCACAACTTGTTTACAATGATCCCATGCAGGATCATTTTTTGCTCTATTATTGTTTTTTTGGGTTCCGATTGATGCATCAGTAGTTGATCCTTGTTCTTGTGAAGATGGTGTTTCTGATGGTGTATTCGCAAAAGACATTCTAAAAGAATATGGAGTAGCAAAACCGCAAAATTATAAAACAATAACAATACTAAATTCCCTAGTTCCTATCCTATTCAGCAAGACAGCAACCTTAAATGCTTAAATAGTTAAATTCCCTATTCAGCAAGACAAATATATTCATATTTCATAGATTCAAATCAAGCATATAATTCAACAGTTTCATATTTCCAGTACAAATCAACAAAACAACAAATTTACAACTTACAAGTCAGCAAGGATATTCAGCTTAACAATTTCAATAAGCATATTCAACAGTTTCATATTTCAAGCTTTCAACAAGGATATTCAGCTTAACAATTTCAACAAGCATATTCATAATCTTAACAGCAAGTCAGCAAGAAGTGCAGAAAAAAAGTAAGTTTACAACTTACAAGTGCAATGCAGAACAGAGCGGGTGTAATGCATTTTTCACAGAACAATCATTAAACTTCAAGTGCAGAACCGAGTAGAAGCAGATTACAGAACTGGAGCTTACCTGTTTGACAGAGTCACAGAGCAGAAGGGCGAGGCAATGGCGAGTTTGACCGGAAAAGCAACGGCGACTGGGCGAGGGCGACGGCGCTGGAACGGCAAGTTCGACTGCGCGGCAACGGCGAGTTCGCGGCAACGGCAAGCTCGCGGGTGGCGGGTCTGTATTTGTCCTGTTCCTACTCCCTTGGTTGAGTTGGTTCCTTCAGAGTTCAGACTGGCGGTGAGACGAAGAGGATGACGGCGGGCGGCTAGGGGCTGGGGGCTGGGTGAGTGAGGTGAGGCGGACTGGCAGAGGGCTGATAGGGTTAGGCTTAGGCGCCGTTAGGGTTGGGGAGAAAAGGGGAGGGAAAGTGGAAACTGGGGTCGGGTGGGGGTGGGGATTGGTAGCCCGTAGGGCTTTTCTTTTTTTTTAAAAAAAATAAACCAAAACGACGTCGTTTTGAAAAAGGAATAAAAAAATTTTCTGAACCGGTCGGTTAACCAGAAACCGTCGATTTTTTGGTTTTTATCAAAACCAGCCGGTTCAACCCGGTTCGAAACGGCTCTCTTCCTTATTCGGTTACATCACTCAACCGGACCGGTTCTGGGTCTGGTTCACCGATTTTTTGGTCGAACCGACCGATCCGGTCCGATTCTTACAACTATGAAATAAAGTGTGGGTTGAGTGTCAATCTTGTCTGACTAATCTGTATCTTATATATATATGTATTCGTGTCCTGATTCAACTCTATATAAACCGTATCAGCTTACCAAGCTTTATGATCTGTTCCACCCTATCGCTAATTACGAATAATATCCACTTAAACCTAATCCGCTATACTCTATTCGAGTTTATGTTCAAACTCACACAAGCATAAACCGCTACAACCCCACCATAGTTTATGCTCAACAGAATCGAAGCATAAATTGCTACAGAATATAGCGGTTTATGAACAAGCAAAATAAAATAGTAAACTACGTCAGGAAATAGAGTATTATGAAAAAATAGATCAAATACTTATCATTAGAACATCATTGATCAAACTTTTTTTAAACACTGTAAGACCACTCTTATTACCTCTATTTGGAGACCCCTATCTCCCCTTTTACTCTCAAATTTGTTATATATATGGAAGAACTTGTTTAAGTACTCCTCCGTACCCAGAACCAGAAATTTCATAAGAGGGGCCAATTAAATATAAAATATAACAAAAATTAATAAAAATATTATTTGTAGCATATATATCAAAGGAGTAATTATATTATATAAAAGTCAATGTTCAACTACATACTTTAAGATTTTGGTATTTTTAAATTTGCTCGACGATACTTCATGGAACTAAAATCATCAATTATCATCTCTGAAGTGAATTTTGAAGTAATCTCCTTTTCAATATATACAATCATATAATCTACTAAAAATTCATCTTCCATCTTGTTTCGAAGCCTTGTTTTAATAATCTTCATAGCTGATAATTGCATATATGTTATTTTTTTTAAAAAAAAAATATTAAATCTATTGAGCAATAACAAATAATTTTAGAAACACAAATATATAATAACTAAAAATAAAGTTATTGATTTACCTTATTATTTTTTGTTTTAAGTCTCACCCAAAAATAACTCTATTGAGTTTTGCTTTCACTTCAATCTTTGAACACTGTCCATTATAAAAAAAATAAATTAATTATTTTAAATAAATAATGTAAATAATACTTGACATTGTTATTAACTTAAAAAAAATTGAAATATACCTCTTTGAGTCTTTGTTGTGCATTCAATGGTTAATATTTCGCTGTTCACTTCAAATCTTCAATGATTTTTCTTCATATGTCTTGTTTTGGTATGGAAAGAAAATTAGAATGAGAAGAGTAGAAGACCAAAAGTCTGCACAAATGAGAGCCACTAAAAGAGAGAAAGTGTGCGCTGATGTCTCTCATAGTTTGAAGAAAAATGTTTGAAAGATGTACTAGTACTACTTTAATTAATAATATGGGCTACTGTCTAGTATAATAAAACTATTTTTATTAATTATTAGAATGAGTTATTTGTTAACAAGAGCAACAATACTCCAAATATCCAATATATAATGCAGTTTTTAGTTACTTTAATTTACAAAATTCTGTAACTTATATTTTTTTCTAATATTATATATAAAAAATACTTAATATTATTAATTATTACTATTTACTAATTTTTTTTGAAAAATTTTGGGGGGACCATAGCCACCTTAAGCCCCGTCAATCCACCTTTATCCGTACCCTAATTCTGAGACATCCATCTCGACAATTAAACTTGCCTTAGAGTTTAGTATATTTAGACAAGGAATCTCTTTACCTATAATTTTAATTTGTTAAACTATCTTAGACATGTTTTCTGTCCAAGGAGGAGGTTGTCTTCTTAATCTTTCATAGAAGTTCAAATAAACTTCTTATTCCTGGTAAAAATTATGCTACATAATTAAGGCATCCTAAGAATCTCTATAGTTATTTTTTATCAATAATCTCATCTCAAAATTTTTCTGCAAATTCAACGAATCTTTTAATTGGAGTAATTATTCTTTAAAAAATCTCATACCCAAAAATCTTACTCTTGTTATAAATATTTTTATTTTCTTTTTAGATAAGACAAGATCGTTTTCTTTTATAATATTGGTAAAAATTTTTAGATGTTGAATATGTTAGTTAATTCTTTTAAAGTATACAAGTATGTCGTCTAAGTAAACTATAGTAAAATCTAGGGTTAAGTATGATTTTGGTCCCCAATGTAGAGGTCAAAAATTGGAATCGTCCCTAACTTTTTTTTTGTTACAAAATGGTCCCCAAAATTTTAGTTTGTTTTAAAATCATCCTTTTTACTAATTTTATTTTTTTATTACTAAATTACCCCTCAGTAAAAAATTATAAAATAAAATAAATATAAAATAAATTAAAAAAAAAAAAGAAAGAAAGGGATACAGAAAGTGGGTGGGGAGAGAGAGAAGGAGGCGTGAGAAAAGGGGGGAGGAAGGGGAGGAGGGGGGAGAAAAGGGGGACTGCCGCACCACCGCACCACTGCACCGCCACGCTGCCGCCTGCCGCCTGCCGCACCGCACCGCACTGCACCACCACCAGCTTCTTCTTCGCCACCCTGCCGCCTTGCCGCCCTGCCACACCGCACCGAACCACCGCACCACCACCAGCTTCTTCTTCTTCTTTGAAATCTAAAAAGTAATTTTTGAACCATTCAAATAAGTATAAATTGATTTTATTTTTTATTAAGTAACTAGAAAATTTTTCTTATTTCTATGATTTCTTTTTCATAATATCTAGTAAAATATCATTATTTTAATTTTGTATTATATTCTGCGTTAAAATCTTTACTAATCCAAATTTAATTAATTTCAAAAGGTTCCTCTTTTATTATAACTCTTAGGATTTGAGAGATAGTTGGTGAGTAATTAGTTTCTGAACTATATAAAGAAGTTACTATAATTGGTCTATTGTCATTTATTCCTATAACTTTTTGTTTATAATAGAATTCTTTATAGAGTGTCTAGAAGTAATTTTTTTTATTCTGTTAATCCAGTATTCTGACTGATTGTGACCTATTCATTCTTAATCTAATGTTTGGACCTTCTCTAATAATTTTTCTAATTTCTGTATTTTCTATTTTTTTTTTCTTCTTCTATTACATCCTCTGGAATATTTTTCATTAGTTCTTCATGTTGGAGTTTTTTAGGTGTTTGAACAAAAGACCTTCATAAATTAGCATGAATAATAGTTTCGCCTTTTGATGAATCTCTTTTAGCCCTAAAATTGTAGTTTATCCTTATAATTTTGTAATATTCTATAAATTACTTCAAAAAGATCATATTTTTTTATCAATAATGTCTTTGAGTGTCTTCATATATAATTTAAGAGGTTCAGAGGTATATTCATTTTAAGACTCATAGAAAAGTTTGGATAACAATTAAAAAATACTGCACCATCATGAAAATTACTTTTAGTATAGCAATTAGCGAATTTCTAAATTTTTTGAATCTTGTATCTCGTAAAATCATTAAAATAGGTATATTGATTCCTAGCCTAAAGTTAGGATTTGCCTATTTGGATAAGTCTTATATGAATAAACTTATAACATTTTTTGGTGTTCTTTTAGTTTTTCTTCTTTTAGGATGTTAATAATATGGTTATTATTAGTTTTTGGGTAGTTATATTCTAACATATATATTTCATTATCTCTTTGTTCCCAAAACGCTTGTCTTTTATAGACTTCATTTTTACTTATAAGGGTTATAGACTAATTATGAAATTTTTTTTCTAATTTTACTACTTGTAGTTCTGATGATAAATTAGAAGTTTCATTATCATTACTTCTTACTATTATTAAACTATTCTTTCCTCTGATTAATTCAGCTAAAGTTTTTAAAATTCGAGTAATTATATCTTTTCAAAGACTTAGGCAATAGAATCACCCTAGCTGACCAATGGATTTATTGTCTTCAAGGAGGACTTACCACTAAACTTGTTTACTGGACTAACCAATGTATAAATAATTTTTATCACTACAATTATCTTTAAAAGATTATGAGATGAAATTTAAAATATCTTTAGTTACTCAAACAAAGTTTTGAGTAATAACATAAGAGTAAGGATATTGAGATACTGTAAAATATAAGATTAATTGCAAGTTCTTGATCAAGAGAGAATTTCTCAGTTTGAGATACTTTCTCTGTAGAAAAATTGAGGTTTAGGTTATAGTTTATTCCATTTGGATTCTGAACTTTATATTTTTGTGAGATGGAGCGATAAAAACACAGTTTTTTATTTAAACTCTACCCTCTATTATTAGGATCAACTACTTAGTAGGTGGCCAACTTTTCTTTTCTTCTCCTAGCAATATGCTTAAATGGTAGCCTCATGAGAGGATACAAGAACCAAACTAGGAGAAGATATCATAACGCTAAAACCCCGAATTTAAAAAAAAAAGTTATTAATAAACTATTTATGATTTATTATGATTACCTATGACTATATTTTTGAGATTTTGTATATAAACCGGACAAATTCTTATTTATAATTTAGAATTCTTATAATTTAAAGTAATGAGTATTTTATATGTTTTAATTTTAATATTTTTAATGTTACTTTATAAATAAAGAAAAACTAATTTACTTATCTCTATTTTTTATTAAATTAGTGATAAACCACTATTCTATGGTTTATCTTGTGTTAATTTGAGTGGTTTTTATCAACTCTTTACTCACTTATTCATATAAATTACATAGTTTTACATTTTTCTTCCTAATTTTGTGCTATGATTGGAAACTTGCTTCCCAAGCCTTTAAATTACCAAATATTAATTCTCCCTTTATACTATACGATGCCTTGATATGTGTGTTAATTGATTTCAGGATTTATAAGGCAGGAATGGCTTAGAGGATGGAAAGGAAGCATGCAAAAATGGAAGGAATACAAGAAGTTGAAGAAACTGCAAAGTTGTCCAGCCTGATCTCTTCACACTCAAACGGTCATAACTTGAGCTACAGAGATCCAAATGAGGCGGTTTCAGTTGCGTTGGAAAGCTAACGTCCGGGACTTCGAAATGATATATAATATGCTATAGTTGCCCTGACGATAAGTGATGCGCATGCATGGTTTCACACGCACACGTGGATCTGCGCAATTCAGCGACCTGCATGTGGCAAAATTCGCCCCCAGCGATTTCTGGGCAGTTTCTGACCCAGTTTTCGGCCCAGAAAACACATATTAGAGGCTATAAAGTGGGAGAATCCATTCATTCATGGAGAGAACATTCATTATTCATAATTTTAGGTTTTAGATATAGTTTTAGAGAGAGAGAGAGAGGGGCTCTCTCCCCTCTCTTAGGATTTAGGATTATGATTTCTCTTAAAAGTTAGGTTTACTTCTTCTGCATTTCAGGTTCTATGTTCTTTTAAATTTAGTTTCTCTTATCTACTTTTATTTATTCTATTACTTTAGTTGCTCTATTTCTCTTGGTAATTACTTATTTAGCCAATTTGGCTTATGAACTCTTCATGTTAGATTTGAATTTATGTTTAAATGCAATTTGAGGTATTTCAGATTTATGATTGCTTTCTTCTATTTATAATATAAATAATTTATATTTTTTCCCTTTTTGGCTTTGGTTGATTAATTGGTGACACTTGAGTTATCAAATTCAGCAGTTGATTGAAAATTGGAAATTGCTTATTGATTTTGATCCCTCTAAAGCTAGTCTTTCCACAAGAGTTGACTAGGACTTGAGGAATCAAATTGATTAGTCCACTTGACTTTTCTTTATTTAGTAAGGGTTAACTACATGGGAGCAATAAACAATTCTCATCACACCTGATAAGGATAACTAGGATGGGATTTCCAGTTCTCATACCTTGCCAATAGTTTTTATAGTTAGTTTGTTTCCATTGCCATTTACTATTGTTGCTTCTTATCTTAAAAAACCAAAAAAGATACTTTTTTCATAACCAATAATAATTCATACATCCCTGCAATTCCTTGAGAGACGATCCGAGGTTTCAATACTTCGGTTATCAATTTTATTAGGTTTGCTTAAGTGACAACCAAAACTTTTGTACGAAAGGATTTTTTGTTGGTTTAGAAACTATACTTATAATGTGATTATATTTTTATAAAATTCTTTACCGGCAGAAATCAGTTCGTCAAAATGGCGCCGTTGTCGGGGAATTGCAAACGTGTGCCTTATTATTGGTTACTGTAAATATTTTATTTTGCTTGTTTATTTATTTTTATTTTTTGTTTTTAATTTATATTAGTTACTATGAGTTCTCACCCCCGTCGCTTTGAGTTTGGTTCTAATGTTGTTGAAAGGAATGGAAGCTATAACAGGAACATGCATCAAGGTTGAAATAATCAAAGATGGAAGGAGCCATGAGGATCTGATCAACCCTTTCGCCAACAACACCTTCCAAGGTACCTTGGACAATGACCATCTTACAATGCATACCAAGACAATAGTTATGGTGGATCTTTTCGTGACAACCAACCTCCACCAATTTACTATGGTCAAGAGCCATTCCGAGGTGCGTACCAAGATGATAGATATGGTGGACCCCCTTGTAGTTACCAACAAGCCCCATCATATGCCTATGAACCACCTCCTCAACATAGCTTTGAACCACCATACTCATAAGCCAACCACAACCATTCACCTCCACATGACCCTAAACCTTATCCACCCCAATTCCAATCCAATTACCCCTAAGAACCACCACTTCCATATGCACCATGTCCATATCCATCGACCCAAGAATCACAGGCTCACCTCAAGGAAACAGTTGATCAATTTCATGCAACCCTTCATCAACTGGAGCAAGCGATAAATCAATTAGCTTCCCGACGTTCGGACACTCAAGAAACCCCCATGGTTTCATGTGGAGAATCTAATGAAGAACGTAGCATGAAGGAGACACTAGAAACAACGGTGGACAGTAAGGAGCATGACTTTGTACTGGAACAAGTAGAGGAAGCCAGAATTATTGAAGAGGAAGAAGTGGTCAAAGACTTAGGAGATGCAGAACGTCCATGGGAAAGCCCAGTCATAGAACCCCTTTCTAAGGAGTTTGAATTTGTTGTTGAGGAGGGTGTACAACCTCCAAGGCATATCATGGTTGAAGACTTTGAAGGGGATGATCAAGAGATGAATTCAATCATTGATGAATTCTTATCTACACTTGAATCCTCTCCCATTGGACTTGACATGGAGATTAAAGAAGAAGAAGCACAACCTCCCATGCTCTTGGTGAACAATGAAGAAGAGATCGAATTGGAAGAAAGCTACAGAGAGCAAGAGGTTGAAATTGAAGAAGCTTGCAAGGAGGTGGAAGTTGTCAAGGAAGAGCTCAATGAAATGGAGCTGAAAATCACCTTGCCAAAGTTATTGGAGACCTCTCCCCCAAAGCCATCACCGTCCATTCCTTCATTCAAGTGGGTAAATCTTTCATCTCTAAGCTTAATTAGCCCACTTGAATATACTTTGCTTGAGACGGATGGACAACTTAGAGCTCTTTGTGGCTATAAGAGTAAGAGGGAGATGGTTAGTGGTAAGAGTTGTCATGCAAGGTTCAATATGGTTGCATGCTCCAAATTGAAGTATAAGGGTTGGTATAATTCTAAATTGAATGGGTCTAGGAAATTGTTTGGATGTCTCCGTAAGAATTTCGACTGTTCACCACCCAAGTGAAAAAATGATGGTCAACAAGAAGACGGGTGCAAAAGCAAGGTTTAGGACCCCGGAATTTATTCTGGCAATCAACACTCTTGGGGCCTTGTCACTTGCTTTAACTTGCTTGAAGAATTTATGCAACTAGTGTGGGATCCCGGAGGATATTGGAATTGCAAACATTGGTGGGATTCCTGGATGAGTTCAAGCACAAGCCACCATAACAGGGAGCTCATCAAATGTCCAACTTAAGGACTTTAACTAAAAGTGCTAGGTGGGAGACAACCCACTATGGTATGATCGTTCTTTTTCAGTCTTAGTTTTGTTTCATTTTATTTTACTTTATTTTCTTAAGTGACTCTTCTTATAATCTCTGCATATAGTCTGCATTTGCATCTGCATTCTACATAAAAAAAATGCACATGACGCGTCCGCGTCATAAGTGCTTTCGAAACAAGAAGAAAAGAAGCAGAGAGTCACGCGGGAGCATGGCCGGAGGCGTGCCTTAGGCACAAGCATGCCCACGCGAACGCGTCCCTGACGCATTCGCGTCATTTGAAAAATCAGCCTCCCACACGTGCGCGTCGCCCATGCGCACGCGTGACCCTGCGAAATCAACGTAAAGAGGTAAGTGGCAGAGAGTTATGATGGAGTGGGGCTGGAATGGTGCTGGAGGAACAAGCCCTATCACGCGAACGCGTGCCCCACGCGTCCGCGTCATTTTTCAAATAGAAGCCATTCACCCATGCGCGTCACCCACGCGCACGCGTCACCCTAAATTTTGGCAATATACGTACGAAACAGAAAGTTATGCGTGCGCAAGGCTGCACTCACGCCAATAGCACAAATCAGGTCACGCGTCCGCGTCCGCGTCATTTGAAAATAACGCCAACCACGCGAACGCGTGCTCCACGCATCCGCGTCGCATGCGCCGCACAGCCTATCCAAATCAGCGCCAGATATCTTATCTTTTCTTCCCCAAATCCTAATTTTTCTTCTCCCTTCTTATTTCTTTCTTCTTCCTTTATCCTTCTTTACTCTTTCTCACTTTTTACTTTCTACCTTCTTCCTTTATCATCATCATCAAGGTTTTTTTCTTTCCTTCTTCACTTCTTACCTTTCCATCATTATTTGTATTTATATTTTCTTCTTCTTTTTCTTTTTCCTTTCATTATATATGTTTTCTTTTTCTTTCTTTTTCTTTTTACATTATTTTAATTGGTGTTAGAAATTTAATTGGGTGATTATTTTCTTCTATAATTTCTTGTGGATTGTTTAGAAGTTGTTTGACAATTATTAATTATTTTAGGGTTATTTGCATGTTCAAATTCAATACTTTCCATAACATATTTACCATGCATGCTAAGTGTTTGTGAAAAAGTCCGTATGGCATTGTGCATATTTAATTATTTTATTCTTCTACTCTAATGTCTGTTTTTCATAAAACCCCTTTTTATATATAATTCATTAAAAATAATTGTCAATACAAACAGGTTGTTAGTTTGAAAGAGTTGGTAATCAAATTGGGCATTTAATGCTTGATCTATGCTACTCATGCCTTTGCGAGCATGCCAATAAACATCTTGCATCTACTTGCCATCACATGCACTTGCTATATTTCCATTGATGAACTTCTCATATGTAGTCGCGACCATGTGTTAACGACATCCTTCTTTACCGTGCATTGATTATCACTTGTACCATCCCCTTCCTTGCTCTAACCCTTAGCTTTAAAAATTACTTTCTTTTTCCCTTTTCAGGATGGCCACCAAGAAGGGTAAAGAGAAAGCTACTCCCAAACCACCGGCAAGGAAAGGAACAAAAAGAGCACTAACTGCGGAGCCACCCGTCCACTTGTACATCTCTGCATGCACCGAGGACGGTGCAATCTTTTAAGTGTGGGGAGGTCGATACCGACTTCCATGGGTTAGTTACTTTCTTTTTCAACACTAATGTTTAAATTTTTTTTGTAGTTAGTTGTCGCATTTGCATATTTGATTGCATGTTTGTTACATTTTGTGCATATTTTACTACTTGGTTGAAGTAATATTTACTTTTTTAAGAAACTTTTTAGAGTATTTCACTAATTTGAATAAAATTTTTTGTTAAACTTATTTGAAGAAATATTATACTGGAACATGGTTTAGAGTTCGAACATACAAAACCAGTGAGATTTTTTAGCCTATTTGATTGGTTGCATCTTATCAACCAATATTTTATTTTTTTGGTGTGTGTTTTTCTCTCTAAAATTATGATCTTTGTCTTGCTTAATTCTATATTTCCATGGTTTGATGTATGCATGCACTTATATGATTGAGGCCTTGTTTCATTGAAGCTTACATACCCATATGGCCTTAACCTTTCGTTATCCTTTGCAAACCAATTTGAGCCTATTTTACCCATTTTATTCTTTACTTTAGCACATCATTAACTCTAAGCGGAAAACAATAATGTCCTTAATTTGAATCCTTGGTTAGCTTAGACTAGTGAGAGTGCTCATGAATTAAGTGTGGGAAAAGTGGGTTTGGAAATGTTTGGTTTTGGAAATTAAGTATGTTAAACTTCTTTATGAAAATGTGAAAGAAATATTTAGGACATGTTCATGCATTCAATAATTTAATCATATGCATTGAAAAAAATAAAAGAAAAAAAATATATATATATATATAAAGAAAAAAATAAAGGAGAAAAAGAAAAGAAAAAGAGCAAATAAAAAAAGGGGACAAAATGTCCCAAAGTAAATGGTGATAGCAATGCATATGTACTGTACTCGAATCAGGATGCATGAATATGTGGAAAACATGGTTAATGGATAGTTAGGTTTTGTACTTTGATTACATGGATTGTCTTAAGTTAGGTGGGAAAAGTTTAAGTTAATTAAGGATTCATATTTTAGTCCACTTGGCCAAATACAATTCTACCTTGACCCTAACCCCATTACAACCCTTAAAAGACCTCTTGATATGTGTATCTATGCATTAATTCTTTGTTGATTGGTAGAAGAAGAGCAAGCCTTAGAAAATAAGATTAGTAGAGAATTGAGAGATCAAACCTTAAACACTTGAGTGATTAGAGTGTATACACTTCCGGTGAGGGTTCGATGCTCGATTCTTTGTTTCCGGCTTTCATGAGCTATCTTCTTACAAGTTTACTTGTCTTTTATTGTATAATTTGAATTAGTGAAATCTGATTTATGTCTGCCTTGAAGAGCTTATTTACTTTTAACCAAGTAGGTAGAAACATCTTAGCATGTAGTTGCATTCATATAGATAGGTTGCATTTCATACATTCTACCATTCCTCTTCACTCCTTTATAACTTCTCTTGAGCTTAACATGAGGACATGCTAATGTTTAAGTGTGGGGAGATTGATAAACCACTATTCTATGGTTTATCTTGTGCTAATTTGAGTGGTTTTTATCAACTCTTTACTCACTTATTCATATAAATTGCATGGTTTTACATTTTCCTTCTTAATTTTGTGCTATGATTGGAAACTTGCTTCCCAAGCCTTTAAATTACCAAATATTAATTTTTCCTTTATACCATTCAATGCCTTGATATGTGTGTTAAGTGATTTTAGGATTTATAAGGCAGGAATGGCTTAGAGGATGGAAAGGAAGCATGCAAAAATGGAAGGAATACAAGAAGTTGAAGAAACTGCAAAGCTGTCTGGTGCACGAAATTGTGATCTCCAGGCTTGAACAAATCCTGGTAATGGCTCCAAAGCTTGGTGCTTTGATCTTAATTCATAATTGTCACAACTTCGATACAACTAACCAGCAAGTGCACTGGGTCGTCCAAGTAATACCTTACGTGAGTAAGGGTCGAATCCCACGGAGATTGTTGGTATGAAGCAAGCTATGGTCACCTTGCAAATCTCAGTCAGGCGGATTTAAACATGATACTTTATTAGATTAAAATAAACAATAAAAGGGATAGAGATACTTATGTAGATTCATTGGCAGGAATTTCAGATAAGCGAATAGAGATGCTTTTCGTTCCTCTGAACCTCTGCTTTCCTGCTATCTTCATCCAATCAGTCTTACTCCTTTCCATGGCTGGCTGTATGCAAGGGCATCACCGTTGTCAGTGGCTACATCCCCTCCTCTCAGTGAATCATATGCTCACGCACCCTGTCACGGCACGGCTATTCATCTGTCGGTTCCCGATCATGCTGGAATAGGATTCACCCTCCTTTTGCGTCTGTCACTAACGCCCAACAATCGCGAGTTTGAAGCTCGTCACAGTCATTCAATCATTGAATCCTACTCAGAATACCACAGACAAGGTTTAGACCTTTCGGATTCTCTTGAATGCCGCCATCATTCTAGCTTACGCCACGAAGATTCTGGTTAGGAGATCTAAGAGATATTCATTCTAGCTTATTTCATGTAGAACGGAAGTGTTTGTCAGGCACGTGTTCATAGGGGAGATGGTGATGAGCGTCACACATAATCATCACCTTCATCACGTTCTTGGGTGCGAATGGATATCTTAGAAGCGAAATAAGAAGAATTGAATAGAAAACAGTAGTACTTTGCATTAATCTTTGAGGAACAGCCATAGGGCAGGCATTCATCATATGCATCTATGTGATATTGTTTGTGTAACACCCTAACTATCAAAATGTCACGCTTCTGGCTGCACCACTCTGATAGCTCGGGTATTACGATAACTCTTATAATATTTAATACTAAAATATGAGCCTGTTTAAAACTTAAATCGTATTACCGCTCAAGAGACTTTTTAATAGATAACATACATCCACACAAATATCAATACTTACAAAGGATATATATATATATATATAATAATAATAATAATAATAATAATAATTTTACAATCATTAACTAATACACTTCCTATCTCTCTTACAGAAGGTATAAAGATAAAGGCGAGGGAAAACATAATATCTAAAACAATACAATACATCATATAAACAGAAAACAGAAGAAACTCTTCGTGACTTCCTTGTCCATATCCTGAAAAGGAAACACCTGTAGGGGAGTGAGAATATCGTCCTTGAAAGGGTTCTCACTATAGGGTTGCAAAATTACTATAATAGGATACGTGAAAATAAAACCGTTACAGTGATTAATAACCGCCTTATGCATCTTTTCAAACCAAAGATTTAATATCAAAATTCCAAAATTCTTTCTGGAAGAGGAAACTGTTAATTCTTCAAAAGAAATCCGAAAGCCTTTCTAAAATGTTTATCTATGCTGAACCAAATTAGTTTTTCATACTTTTCTAAACCAAAAACACAAACCAAACACGGCCTTCGGCCCATCTCATAATCAGTCACGGCCCTAGGCCCAAATAATTCAATCCACAACCAATCCATCACAATCCAACAGGGTTTCAGTCGCAAACACAAGTAGGAAAGCTCAAGCACAAACAAGCAGTTACATCAAGTAGGGGTGTGCAAAAAAACTGGTTTCACTGAACTGAATTGAAACTCAACTGAAACTGTTTTAAATAAACCAGTTTTTTTAAATAAAAACTGAACTGAAACCATAGTTTTTATGAAAACCAGTTTATTAAAAACCAGTTTTTATGGTTCAGTTTAGTTTTAAACCAAATAAAAACTGGTTTTATTTAAACTCTAAAATTAGTTTTTATATACTCTTTCTCTCTCTCTCTCCCCTTCATCTCTCTCTCCTCTTTCTCCCCTCCACTCTCCTCTTTTTCTCTCTCTCTCTCTCTCTCTCTCTCTCTCTCTCTCTCTCTCTCTCTTCTTTTCTCTATCTCTCTCTTCTTTTTGTCTCCCTCCTTCTCTCTCCTCCTCCCCTCCCCTCTCTCTCTCTCTCTCTCCCTCTCCTCTCTCTCTCTCTCCCTCTCTCTCTCCCTCTCCTCTCTCTCTCTCTCTCTCTTTCCCTTTCTTTCTCTCTCTCCCCCTCACATCTCTCTTCGTCTCTCTCTCTCTCTCTCTCTCTCTCTCTCTCTCTCTCTCTCCCTCCTCTTTGTCTCCCTCCTCTCTCTCTCCTCCCCTCCCCCCTCTCTCCCCCTTCTCTCTCTCTCTCCCCTCTCTCTCTTCTCTCTCCCCCTTCTCTCCTCCTCTTTCTCCCTCTCCTCTCTCTCTCTCTCTCTCTCTCTCTCTCTCTCTCTCTCCCTCCTTTCCCTCTCTCTTCCCCTTTCTTTCTCTCTCTCTTTCTCTCTCCCCCTTCCTTCCTCTCTCTCCTCCCTTTTCTCTTCTTCTCTCTCTCCCCCTCTTTTTCCTCACTCTCCCCTTTTTTTTCTCTCTCTCTCCCCCCTCTTTCTTCCTCTCTATCTCTCTCTCCTTCTCCTTTTTCTTCCCCTCCTCTCTCTCTCTCCATTTCCTCTCCCTCTTTCTCCCTCTCTTTCCTTTTCTCCCCTCTCCATCGCTCCCCCTCCCTTCCCCCTTCTCTCTCTCTCTCTCTCCCCCTCCCTCCCTTCCCCCTTCTCTCTTTTTCTCTCTCTCTTTCTCTCTCTCTCCCCTTTTGTTTTTCTCTCTCCTCTCCCTCCTCTCTCTCTTCATCTTTCTCTCTCTATTTTTCCTTTTTTCTCTTTCTCTCTCCTATTTCTCTCTCTCCCCCCTTCCCTTCTTTCTCTTCTTTTCTCTCTTTCTTCTCCCTCCTCTCTCTCTTTTTTCTCATTCTTTCCTTCCTTTCTCTCTTTTCTCTTTTTCTCTCAATCTTCTCTCACTCTGTATCCATTTTCTCTCTCTCTCCCTCTCTCTCTCCCTCTTTTTTCCAAAATAAGAGAGAAAAGAAGGGAGAGAGAAAAGAGGAAAAAAGAGAAAAGAAGAAGAGATAGAAAAAAGAGAGAGGAGGAGGAGGAGAGAGAGAAAGAGAGAAAAGGGAGGGGAGAAAGAGCGCAAGAAAGAGAGAGAGGAAGAGAGAGAGGGAAAGAAAGTGAGAGAGACAGAGAGAAAGAGAGAGGGAGAGAGAGAGGAGGGAAAGAGGGAAGGAGAGAGGGAGAGATAGAGAGGAAGAGGGATAGGGATAGGGAGAGAGGGAGAGAAAGGGATAGAGGGAGAGAAGGGAGAGAGAAAGAAAAGAGAGGGGGAGAAAGAGGGGTGGGGGAGAGAGAGAGGATGGGAAGAGAGAGGAAGATAAAATGAGAGAAGGGGAGAGAGAGAAAAGGAAAAGGGAGAGAGAGAGAGAGGAAGACAAAGAGAGGAGAAGGGGAGAAAGAGGGGGAGAGAAAGAGAAGAGGAAGAGTGAAAGGGGAAAGAGAGAAAGAAAGGGAGAGAGAGAGAGAGAGAGAGAGAAAGGAGGGAGAGAGGGGGAGAAAGAGAGGAAAAGGGGAAGAAAAGAGAAAAAGGGAGAGAAGGGAGAGAGAGAGAGAGGAGAGAGAGCGAGGGGGAGAAATAGAGAGAGAGGATAAGAAAGAGAATGTAAAATCTAATTTTATATATTTTAAGAGAGAGAGAGAGGGAGAGAAAGAGAGAGAGGAGGGGGAGAGAAAAGGAGAAGGGGGAGAGAGAGAGAGGCAAAGGGATAGGGGATAGAGAATGAGAGAAAGGCATAGAGAAGGAGAAAAGGGAGAGAGAGAGAGAGAGAGAGAGAGAGGGAGAAAGAAAGAGAGAGAAAGGAGGGGGGAGAGAGAGAAAAAGACAAAGAGATGGGAGGGGAGAAAGAGGGAAAGGGGGAGAGAGAGAGAGAGAGAGAGAGAGAGAGAGAGAAAAGGAAAAGAGAGAGGAGGGAGAGAGAGAAAGGAGGAGGAGAGTGGGAGAGAAGAAGAGAGAGGGGAAGAAGGGAAGGAGAGAGAGGGAGAGAAGGGAGATAGAGAGATGAGGGAGAGGGAGAGAAACGAGGGGAGAGAGGGAGAGAAGAAGAGAGAGAGAGAGAAAGAGAGAGAGAGAGGGAAAAGGGAAGGAGAGAGAGGGGGAGAGAAGGAGAGAGAGAGAGAGAGGGGGAGAGAGAAAGTGTAAAAACTAATTTTATATATGTTAAAAGTTAGAACTAGTTTTAGCCTATAAACCAGTTTAAACTGGTTTTTTCTATTAAAATTGGTTTTATTTTTATGAACTGGTTTAAACTGGTGCACTGTATTATAAACTGGTTTAAAACCAGTTTCTTATTTGACAAAGTAGTTTGGTTCAGTTTCTAAACTATTTAAAATAGTTTAGTGCAGTTTCAGTTCAGTTTATGAAAAAACTGAACCATGAACACCCCTAACATCAAGTAGAACAATTAACAGTTAAACACAATTAATCACATAGGCAAACCAAGTATAATATGCACACCCAAACAATGTCACATAGATGCATATGATGAATGCCTGTCCTAGTGGCTGATGAGTCTCATCTGTCGGTTATAAAGCTAACCCGACAAGTCCTGGTAGCCAACCATTGGACTGTCCCTCTGTCATGCATCCTCAACTTGAGTTATTCACAATCATAATCATCATCACACAATACCCACACTGGTGTTTATCCATGGGGGCGAGCTCGTCCGAAACTTTCACAGTGTCCAGCTACACTTACGACATAGAGTCGGCAGAGTATCGAGTCTCAACCTGGAGCACGTGGTTGCTAGCCACTGCTTTTACCCAGGGAAACTCGTAACTCAGATAATTGGAAGTGCAACAATCACTTTATCAACTCAATAATCATTCATTATCATATACAGCCATTTCGGCTCATAACATATTCCATAATCAACCATAATTCATTATCATATACAGCCGTTCCGGCTCATAACATATTCCACAATCAGCCATAATTCATTATAATATACAGCCATTCTGGCTCATAACATAATAGCACTTCCACCATCCAACATCATAAAACTCATAAAATCATCATTCGAGACATAAATCACTTTTCTCAAATCACTTTTCTTTGAAATAAAATTTAATTCATCTCAGTCTTAACTTCAAAAATCCATATTTCTCAAATCACCTCTAACTTATAAGCCATCTTTCTCAAAAGAAGTTTCCTCTTTCAAAACAAGCCACATTTCCACAACATTCCTTCTAAAATTTCCAAACGATTCAACAACTAGGCCAAATTAAAAATCTCTTTTGAAAGATCCAAAAAAAATCAGTCATTCTAAAACAGAATTTGGTAATAGAGATTTCTCGGCAAAGTCTTGAGACTTTAGGGAAGGACAACCTATCTCAATTTCTTAAAAATTTATTGAAACTCTTAAATCATAGATTCTTGGTTTAAGTAAATAGAAACAAATTTTTTTATAAAACCGAATCATATAAATTCACAAGTCCCAACCCAATTCAAAACCAATTCACTTAAAATGGAGCTAATCCATTTCAATCAAAACCACTTTCAGGTTCCTTCTTAAAACTAATTTTCTGACTTTTTCCAAAATGTCACAAACACAATTATCCAATCAAAAGTCCAATTTTCTTTAAAATCACTAAAAGTTCCTCTGACTGAAATCCTTAAGTCTAACTAAAAGCATAAGCCGTTTTTATATTTAAAATCAATATTAGAACATAATACTTTCTTCGGTGATTCAAAATGGTAAAATAATTCCTTTCTAAATAAACCGAACTCAAGACATATAGTTTTTCTTAAATAAATTAAACTCAAAAACATAACTATTTCCTTAATAAATCAAATAATACAATCTCTCAAATCCAAACTTTTCTAAGTAACTTTTCAAACAAACTAAGATCTTTATAGAAATTTTGGCAGCACCTCCCCTAAAACTTGGACTTTACCACCATTTTCGAGTCCCAACCAAACCAATCCACAATCCTTTTCAATGGTCCAAAACCCAAAATCAGTTCAAAAGCAAGCTAAATCCAACATCCACCTCATTTTCATATCTCAAGGAAACCGTTTTAAGATCAAATCATTTATCAACTGATTAAACTCATTTCCAAAACTTTAAAGAAACAATTCAGCATCAATCCATTTATCAAAACCAAATAATAATCTAATCAAACATATAATCATATTCGTCCAAAATAGCCAGACAATACATAAGTCTTGCACAATCACTAAAGGTATATCATTCTCACATCAGTATCCATTTATAACAATTCCAAAATATAAAATAGCTTTTTACAAAAACCCTACCTCAAAGTCGAACCCTTTAAAGTTAACGCGTCAAGAGTCCTCTTTCTATTCCTAACTCGCGGCAGCAACCTCAGTTATTCCAGGCAATATCAACAGTGACAATCAAGGTTCACAGCAACGACGACTTATCTGATGTAAATTAGGATTAATGCGAAATAGATATTAAATGAAATTAGAACATAATTGTTAATAGAGCATCGCGGTAACAAGGAACGAAACCAATTAGTCTCACCACGAGAAACGAAGCAAAACGACATCGCAGCAGCTTTCATTTTAATCATACAATTTCTGAAACTCAACCGATAACAGCAGAACGGACGAGCCGCAATCCCAAACTGACCTGGCAGCAGCTCCAGTATCAGCCAGAAGCTTCGGTGGATCAACTATAATAACCACGCAGCATCAAAACCTTATCAAAATCCAAAAGGATAGAAAATCACAATTAAAACCCTTACCGGCAAAGCGTTCTTCGGCGGCAGAGGCAGCTTCGTCCCCTCTCATCCATAATCAACCACGACGGAGATGGAAGCTGGCAGTGACGGCGGCGGTTCTAACAAAGGCGATGCCGGCGACGCGAACAGCGGCTGGGCACTGTGGTTGGACTTCAGCGGTCACAGAACTGTTCCTAGCGGCCAGAGGTGCGGCGGCCATGGCATCAACAGCAGCGGGACTCCAATGGTGGCAGAAACAACCCTCTTCACAGCACCGATTCATGCGCTTCTCTCTCACAAGCAGCAGCAACAACCGGCATCTTCAATGACGATGGAGGCACGGCGGCGGCGCTTCCTCTCCGACGCGGCTTGACGGCGACACTGAGGCTCGGCAATGGTGACGCAGTGGTGGCGCTGGCTTCCCTCAGGGAAGACTGCAAGGACAGCAATAGCGGCGCAAATCCTCCTCCTTCTTCGCATCTCTCTCTCTGTCCGATCTCTCTCTCTCCTCCTCTGGCGTGGGTGGCTAGCCAATGGCAAGATGGGCGGCGATGAGGCGCAGCTGGCGACAAGGCGTGACGGGTTCGGCGAATCGGTGGGGCGACAGTGGCAGGACGCACGGCAGCACTCTCTCTTCCTTCTTCCCTTGCATGATAGCCCTCAAGGCGTGACATGACGGCACGGTGGCAGTGACACCCGTCGGCGCCGTCCTCCCCTCCTTCCCCTTCTCCTTCTCTTCCCAGTTTCCCTTTCTCCATTCTCCCTCTCTTCCTCTGCTAGTGGTTGCGCGTGTGTTTTAAGTTCGGGGGGTGGAGAGTGTTTGCTAATGGGGTGGTGGCTAGGAAGGGAAATTAGGGTTAGGGTCGTGTGTGTTGAGTTTTAGGATTAAGATAAAATTAGGTACAAGAGTAATTTTGTAATTTTTAATAAAATAGGGATAATATAGTAATTGAAAACCAATTTTAATCCAACAAAATTATATTTAAAGGAAAGCACTATTTATTCATAAACTGACAAATTATTTTCAAATAATTACTCTAACTCGAGAATTAGAGATAATATAATTAATTTTTCTTCATTCATAAAAATTAAAGTATTAAATTTTAAAATCTCAATTATTTAAATTAAATCATAAAATCTTTATTATTTTATCATTACTAAACTTTATAATTTAAATATGAAAATTATCCAATAATTATAAAATTAGATAAAAATCCAAATTTAATTATCAAAACTTGATTTAGTTAGCCTTAATAAAAATAATTTCTGAAATTAAAATCTTTAATTAATAAATAAATTAAAATTGACTCATAATAAGACTTTTCAAAAATTCTGGGTTTTACAGTTTGGGTGTGCATATTGTAATTGGTTTACCTATGTGAATAATTATGTCTAATTGCTAATTGCTCTACTTGATGTAATTGCTTGATTGTGTTTGAACCTTCTTACTTGTGTCTATGACTGAAAATTGGTTGGATTGTGGTGGATTGGCTGTTGATTGAGTTGTTTGGGCCTATGACCGTGATGTGATGGGCAGAAAGCTGTGAATGGTTTGTGTTTTTGGTTTAGTAAAGCATGAAAAACTAAACTGGTTCAGCATAGACCTATGCTTGGAATAGCTTGGTCATTCATGTTGTCTAGGAAAAATTTTTAAAAAAGATTTCAGATTTTTTAATATAAATCTTTGGTTTTGAAAAAATACATAAGGCGGCTATTAATCACTGTACTTTAAAAATAGTTTTATTTTTACGTATCTTATTATAACAATTCTCTAAACCCTATAGTGAGAACCAACGAGGACAATGTTCTCACCCCCTGCTACAGGTCTTTTTTTTTCAAGATATAGACGACGAAGTTCGGAAGAACTTATTATTTTTCTGTTTACACAATATTTTGTATTGTTTTAGAATTTATGTTTTTCCTCGCCTATAACTTTTCATAATTTGTAAGAGGGATATGATTTGTATTATGAAATGCTTGTACGTTAATACTATGTATATGTATGTATATAATTGTAAGTATGGACTTAAGTTTTGTTTTAATCGGTCTTAAGAAAAATATACGGTTTAAGTTTTAAACGGACTCCTATTTTAATATTAAATATTTTAAGAGTCGTCGTAATACCCGAGTTATCAGAGTGGCGCAGCCGAAAGCATGATATTTGATAGTTAAGGTGTTTCAATAACTTTTATATATATATATATATGATTGAATTATTTATATAGTCATACTATATGTATATAAAATTAGTTACTCATATAAAATATATATTAAAAATATGTAAAATGATATATATATATATATTTTTTTTTTTTTGATTTAATAACTAGTTTTTAGTATAAATATTATTTTTACCATTTATAACATGAACAATGACTCATTTTTTAAAAATAAAAAAATGAAGACATCAATTTTATTCTAAAAACTTTATTATATATATATAAAATAAAGATAGAATTTTATTTTTATGAAAATTTGAACGACTTTATCTGTTGAGTTACTTTGTAAGTAAAATTGTTAGTCATTTATATATTAATACAGGTATATTTTATAAATAGTATAGCCAAACAATTAAATAATTATTTTTTTATACATTTATTTGACCTACTTCTTCATGCATTATACCACTTGAGGAGAAAAGAGGTTCTCTCAGGAATTTCTAACATCCGGTTCTGCAATGATTTGGGTAAATACCTGGGAATTAACATCGGTCATGCCAGAGCTTCCAGGAAGACGGCTCAGGAGATTATTGAAAAAATTTCGAGAAAGCTCTCCAGTTGGAAAGGACGCCTACTGAATAAGGCAGGAAGGCTTTGTCTTGTTAAATCGGTTATGGCCTCTATTCCAGTTTATGAAATGCAAATTTCTCTTCTCCCGAAGTATGCATGTAATAAAATTGATTCCTTGATGAGACAATTCTTGTGGAAAGGCCAAGCGACTGGAAAAGGGCTGCCTCTGGTCAGGTGGGAGGTCGCCATAACTCCTAAAAAGGCAGGAGGATTGGGTATTAGGGATACTTCCTGTGCTAACATGGCGCTTCTGGGAAAGTTGGTATGGGATTGTCTAAATAATAGTGAGAAGTTATGGGTGCAGGTTCTGAAGCATAAATATCTCAAGAATCAATCTGGTATGAACGGAAACAGTAGAAATTCTTCATCTGCTACCTGGAAGAACATTGTTAGTGCCTATGAGCATCTCAAGGAAGGGCTTCATTGGAATATTGGAGATGTCCACAAATCAGTTTGGTATGATGAGTGGACTCCTTTTGGTAAGCTTTGCAACCTTGTTCCTTATGTACATATTTCTGAATCAGATTTCATGGTGGCTGACTTGTGAAAAAGGGTGTCTTGGGAGGTTGATAGTCTTACCACGCCTATTCCGCATGAGATTAAGCAGTTTATTTGTGGTCTGAGATATCCTAGTTTGACTGAGTCGGAGCCACAGTGGGAGTGGTGGCCTGCAGCAACAAAAAAGTATAGTGCAAGGGAGGGTTACAGATGGTTATTAAAGAAAACATTAAATTGGAATGCCAACAGTAATTGGAACTGGTTGTGGAACACAAACATTCCAGAGAAGTTCAAATGTACTATGTGGCTTAGCTTACATGATGCTCTACCAACTGAGACCTTTCGATTCAAGCGGCATTTAGCTTCTTCAGATATGTGTAAGAGATGTAACAAGGCGCAGGAAACTATGGAGCATTGCCTTAGAGACTGTGAACGATCAAAGGCAATCTGGTATATGTTGGATCCTAGTATCCTGGACTCGACGGCTGGTACTGCTCTTGAAGAGTGGTTTCGGAAGGCCTTGGCTAACAATGAGGCGTCCTTTGGTGCAGGACTTTGGTGGGTATAGAGACATAGGTGCAATGACATATTCAACACTGACAACCCTTGGACAGACCATAAGGTTGTTGCCTTGGCCAGAATTACCGCCAAGGACTTACAGGTTTACAGGAATCGAAGCAATGCCTTTAGGTCTCTCCGAAATTGCATGTGTTGGGAACCACCGGTAGGCAATAGTTTTAAAGTTAATTGTGATGCAAGCTTGTATATGGATTCAAATTTAGCGGGATTTGGGTGTATTATTAGAGATTCTAAGGGAGATTGGATCTCGGGCTGCTCTGGAAGCATTCCCCCTTGGTCTATAATTAGATGTGAATTATTTGCTGCTTGGAGGGGGCTGGTTTTAGCTTGGGATTGCGGTTTAAGGGATATTATATGTGAAACAGATTGCCTTGACATTCTGCCCATCATGCATGAGCTTACAAGTGGGTATCCATCTGAAGTAACAGATTTGGTTCACAAGATTTAGGACCTTTTATCTCGTCCTTGGCTTGTTCACGTTGAATGGGTGTCCCGAGAAGCAAATAGAGCTGCGGATTGGATGGCTAAATATGGTGCCAAGAGTAACTCTAATCATGTTATTTGGTCTGAGCCTGGTGTTGATCTCCAACGAATCATCCGTTCGGATTTAGAATAGTTTTTGCTTTGTTTCTTTCCTTGTTTAGTCACAAAAAAAAAATACCACTTGTATATATCTCTTACTTTTTTCTTTTTTTCTAATCGGCAATTAACATTCATTGTTATTTTCAGCAAATAAATAAGTTAAAAATAATTTAAATGGATTTTAATTTGACTAAAATATAGCTTTTTAAATTGTCAGATATATTTTTCAACAAAAACGTTTAATGTTTGGAACAAATTTGAGAGTAATATTAAAGGAGAGGCAGGATCTGACCAATGATGTTCTAAGAGTGGTCTCACGATATTTGAAAGGAATTTTTTATTTTTTTCATAAAGTTCTATTTTTTGATGCAGTTTACTATTTTATTCTGTTTGTTCATAAACTGTTATATCTTGTAATAATTTATGTTTCAATTCTGTTGAACATAAATTGTAGTAAGGGTATAGCAGTTTATGCTTTGTGTGAGTTTGGACGTAAATTACGACAGAATATAACGAATTAGAGTTAAATGGGTGTTGTTCATAAATTATAATAGGGTGCAACGAATTATATAAAAATCATAAATTGTGGTAAGCTGCCATAATTTACATAAAGTTGAATCAGAACACAAATATAACTTATTTCAGAAAATTACATTTGTGTAAAGTTGATCTCTAAATGTTTTATTTATATAAATTTTTCTATTTGTGAAAACTCGTGGATAGAGTCTAATACTCTCGGATTGATAGTGGGTAGGGATATGATTGGTTTGTTCTCAATTTGTGGGTAGAGTAGGGTTAAATTTTAGTAGCAAATTCAACTCGCAGATAGGATTAGGGTTGGGTTCATAGAAATGGGCATGGGTTTTTTTCTGAAAAAAAAAAAAGAAAACTATTAAAGGCCATCAGAATTTATTATTTTTTATCATCACTTAATCATCAACTCAATTTTTTTAGTACAGTTCATTTAGTCTAGTAATCCAACAATATATTTTATCCTAGAGCAATGCTACATGACTAGCAAATATTATCATTTTTGGCCAACATTTGGCCAGTAATAATTTGTATTCATATTTATAGACGTTTTGCACACAAAGAAGTATATAATTTGCACCTATATTTACCAGAATTTTGTACACATGAATCAATATAGTTTGCACCCACATTTTTCAAAGTTTACACGCATGATTAGTAAAATTTTTTTGTTTAAAGATAATTTAGTGTTTGTGCTGGCCAAATAATGTTTAAAAATACTAAAAGTTGCCGGTCCTAAGAGTATTTTTTTTATCCTATACTTTTAAACATTGATAGCTAACTAATAACTAAAATGAATAAATTCTAATAATTTTTTAACGTAATTATTTTTTAAAAATAATTATTTTATCTTTATTTACTGAGATTTAACTTTGTTTTATTTTACTAAGGTCCATCTTTATTTTATTAGAAAAAATATAATTTTTATTATTTTATTTTAGAAAAAATTTCCTGAAAATGTGTAATCCCTACAAATATTTGCTTTTGCGATTTTTTTGGCCATCTTGTAATCCCTAACTTCAAGGAGTACCAATTGGGAGCTAGGTCAAAGTGTGCCAAGTTATTGGATTGCTATTTAATAGTTTATCTATTTTAAATGATAGTTTTTGTCTTAAAAAATAGATTCATACAAATAAGATAATAGATTTGATGGATTAATATGTGATATAAATGAGGATTTTTTTAATGAATAAATAATTTAAATATTTTATTTATGAATACAAATAATTTGTAGCATATTTAACATTTTTTATTTTCTTTACATATTTCATTTATACGGCAAAAGAATTAAATTTTTATATATTTTGTTTATAGTATAAATAAAATATATATATTATTACAAAATAAATTATAATTAAAATAATATTTGTGGTATAATTTAGATCGCTTTACAAATAAAAAATGATACAATTTATTACTATTTAGATCAAATTAGATAAATTTACAAGTAAATTATATTTTCTAGAAATTAAGTCTAGGTCTCATGAACGACAACGGTACCAATTTATTTCTATATTTTATTTTGTTTAAATTATATATATATAAATTTTACTTATAAATTGATCTAATTTGACCTAAATAATAATAAATTATATTTTTTTTATGCAAATTCTTTTGATCAAATTAGATCAAATTAAATTTTACTTGTAAATTTATCTAATTTGATCTAAATAGTAATAAATTGTATCACTTTTATTTGTAAATCGATCTATATCATACCATAAATATTATTTTAATCGTAAATTTTTTTAATAATACATATATCTCGTTTACAGTGTAAATGAGATATATGAAAATTTAATCTATTTACAGTATAAACGAAATATGTAAAGAAAATAAAAAATGATAAATATACTATAAATTACCTATATTCGCAAATAAAATATTTAAATTATTTATTTTTAAAAAAATCCTATAAATGAGTCGGTCGGCAAATTTTTAATTAAATGAAATAAGATTTTGATATTTATTCTTTCTATTTTTTGCATTTTAATATTTTAAGATTTTTTAATAATTCAATTAAGATATCTCAAGCTCTAATACAAACATCTTAAATTGAGAGTGTTTTTTAATTTATTTTATTTAATTTATTTAAATTATTTATTTATTTATTTAATTTGGTTGAGGTAAATTAAATGTTATATTATTTAGTATTTTATTCAATCACATTAATCATAATTAATCAATTATATTATTATTTGATTTGACTAAAATACATAAATTGATTTATTATAATTTATATTAATTTTTGTCTTATATATTTTAATTAATAGTTTTTAAAAATGTTATAATTAATTATTTATTTAATTTGATTGAGATAAATATCAAATTATTTAATATTTTATTTGATCACATTAACTATAACTAATTAGTTATATTAATTATTTAATTTGACTAGAATATATGCATGGATTTTGTTATAATTTATATTAATCTTTTTTTCTTATGTATTTTGATTAATAATTTTTAAAAATATTATAATTTGTGTGTGGCATATTTATAAGATAATTTTTATTTATTTAACTTACTTTATTGAGTCATGTAACACCCTACCATACAGAGTCTTATGCTTAAGTCATAATTCAGAGATGGCAAGGTATTACGACCTCTAAAACCAAAATTTAGTACGTTAGTAGTATGAATAATTGATTATAACTAGGAGCCTTTGTAGAAAAAGGGGTAAACAAAAACCGTAACTCGAAAGCGCAACACTCCGATCGATAACGTAACGAACAGGGATAAGTTAACGCGAGATCATATATATAAAGAGTGTCAAAAACAGGAATATCAAGACTCAAAATCCGGCTGCGAAGATAACCGATCCGAGCATAGCAATATATACATATAATAAAATAAGAAAAACCCCAAGGAAAACCCAAAGGGACACAAATACAGAAACCTATTCTCCAAAACCTCCTATAAGAGGAGTCATCACAGTTTGTATTATTTAATGGAGATAAAAGTATCTAAACAAGATATATAACCCAAAACAGAATCCCGAGAACAAAGATCTTCGCTAATCCAGAAGTCTCCAGCATGCCTCAACGAGAAGCCTCGTGTCCTGCATCTGAAAACCACAAAATCCGCATGGGTGAGAACCAGAGGTCCCCAGCACGGTAACAGCTTCCACATATATAATACATAATAATAGAGGAAAGCCGAAGGCAATCCTAGAACTTCCTCCAGATAATATCAAAGCTTATGAACAAACTAAACCGTAAGTGGCAACTGACTAAAGATTCTTCAGTCTAACTAATACTTCCCTTTCCAATTCCTTCAGACCTCCCAACCACCAGCAGGGGTATAATATAGCAAACACAGTTATATCAGACAAGAAATTTACAAATAGGAACAGATAAGGCATTTAGACAATTAGCAAGTAATATGCAGTCAAATAGGCAATCTCAAACAATTCATGTAGTATGCTTATGATGCATGCCTGTCCCTAGTGGCTGATGATATCATCTGTCGGTTATAGAGCCAACCCGACAAGTCCTGGTAGCTAACCATTGGACTGTCCCTCTGTCGCGCATCCCCAACTCGAGTTATACTCATCATAAACTTGATCATAATCATGATCCATATCCATCACCCTCACTGGTGAATATTTACGGGGGCGAGCTCATCCGGGCCTTTCACAGTGCCCGGCCACACTTACGACATAGGGTCAAAAGAGCTTCGAGTCTCAACCTGGAGCACGTGGTGGCTAGCCACTGCTTCCTCCCAGGGAAACCCTCATCTCCGATGGTGGAAGTGCAAACATTCACAATTCATTCAACAGCATATATGCATTTATACTTAGCCATAATCATGGCTGCGCCGTAACACGGCAATAATCTAGCCATCCGGCTCACGGTTAAATCCATAACCAGCCAATTCATTAACAATTACGGCCCTTCGGCCCATGGCACAACAAGCACTTCCACCGCCATTCTCCGCATCTCACATAATCATCTTTGATCCTCATTGATCATTCATTTTTCCCTTGCTTCACTCGCAAGTTACCACATTCACTAGCCCTTTTCCTCATGCTAGGCATATCATAATGGTTTAAGATATAAGTGGTGAGATCGGAGGCTTAGAAGTATGAAATTTGGCTTTTAAAACTCAAAAATCAACTTTGGGATGAAAACAGGGCGACGCGTACGCGCACTCCACGCGCACGCGCGGATGGCCAAAAACTCATCGACGCGCAAGCGTCATACGCGCGAACGCACGGGTTGAAAAATATCCAAACGGCGCGCAAGCGTCAGCCACGTGTACGCGTGGGTGCTCTTGCGCCCAGGCACAAAACTGGCACAATTCTGGCACAACTCTCTGGAAAATAGCTGGGCATATAGCGCAGCGCATCGACGCGCTCGCGCACACCACGCGCACGCGTGGATGGTGCTTCCTGGAAGAATGGCGCGCACGCGCTAAGTGCGCTTACGCGCGGAGGGTTGTTTTGCTAAAAATTTTCTAAGTTAAAAGCTGCAGAATTCACAGATTCAACCCCCAATCTTCCGACGGTCATAACTCTCTCATTTTAAATTATTTTTCACCCGTTCTTCGAACGACATGGACATCCCGGATCCAATTTCATTTCTAAATAGATTTGGCACAAATCAGAGATCCGTAGTTCAGGTTATGTCCCATCAAAGTATGCCCAAAAACCATGTTTTCATACAAAACCACAAAGTGCTATTTTCAAAACAAGCCACTTTCAACTCTTTTCAAAATCAATCAAAACATGCCAATTTCAACCCTTTTCTTTGAAATCATTCAAAATCTACCAAAATCAACAACAAGCCATCCTCAACTCACACATTGACACTTTACCAAAATTTCCAAAACCACATCCAACCATTTTAACACTTTTCAATCAAATGGCTAAAGGACAAACACAATATCATGTCATACATCCTTCCTCATCCCAATTTCCAATAATTCCATTTTCCATCAACCATCAATATACATAATCATCATCATACTCACCATCAACATGGTACCACCCATCAATTCAACCTCAATCATTCATCAAGCATATATCACAACATGCATTTTCTCATATATCACACAATTAAGGCATCAATATTCATAATCACATATATAATCACATCATATATCTCAATCATTCAACAACATCATCAATTCAATGCCTACCTTAGGGCCTCTAGCCTAGGTATTTCCTACCACAGTACATATTAGATACGGGAAACCGAAACCATACCTTAGCCGATTTTCCACGCTCAACCGGAGCACTTCCAAACCACTTGTCCACAAGCTCTCAAGGTATCAACACCTCCAAGAACAGATTTTATCACACAAAACCCTCTTCCAAGCTTTCCAAAATCACCAATCAAGCTCCAATATTCACATATACACAACCTAAGCCACAATCATCATATTCATACACAACATCTCAATACCCAAACATCATAGAACAACAATTTACACTAAGGTTGAGAATCGTACCACACCCAAGGTCCAAGGAGACAAGATTAACCTTCTCCTTCAAGAGAGTTGGGTCCTATAACATCAAAGAGCCCAAAATCTCAACATTTTTGCTCATGAAACTCGAAATCAAGGCTGGAAATTCGAAGAGAAAAACGTGGCTTACCTCAAGATTGATTGTATGGGTTTTGTAGAGCTCTCCGCGGTGAACGCGTGGCCGCAAATGGTGCGGCAATCGGAGCTCTAGATCAAAAGTTATGGTGGTTTGAAGATCAAGTGAGAGATAGAACTTGAGAGAGTGTTCTTCCCCTCCCTTACTCCATTTCAGCGTGGATGAGAGTGTTGTGAGGAGAGAGAGTGCTGAAAACTAGGGTTTTGGTTTAGTTTAGTTGGGCCAAGGGCCCACTTTGGGTCCGGTTGGACCGGTTTGGCCCGTTCGGTCCAATCTTGGTCCGATTTCTATAAAATTGGTACCGAAATTCTCGTCTCAATTTCCTCTATCATATTAAGCCATAAAAATAACATTTTTGGGAATTTTGCATTCTAGAATAAAAATAACATTTTTGGGAATTTCCTCTAGAATAAATTCTCATTTATGGGTTAATTAGCCATTAATTAACCGGGTCTTACATTCTACCCACCTAATTGGGAATTTTGCCCACAAAATTCAAATTCAATTACCTGAGAATAAGTGCGGATAATTCGTTCGCATCTCCGACTCAAGTTCCCAAGTGTGTTCCTCAACACCGCCTCGACTCCATGCCACTTTGACCAATGAAACCTCTTTTCCACGCAACCATTTGATACTAGTATCATCAATTCTGACTGGAGCCACTGGAAGCATCAAATCTTCCCTTAACTAAACCGATTCAGGTTCTAACACATGGCTAGTATCAGGAGTGCACTTCCGAAGCTGTGACACGTGAAACACGTCGTGCAGGTTCGAAAGATGAGGTGGTAGAGCCATTCGATACGCCACCGGTCCAATCCTCTCCAGGATCTGAAATGGACCAATATATCGAGGATTCAACTTCTTTGCTTTAATCGCCCTACCTACTCCTGTGGTTGGAGTAACCTTCAGGAAAACATGATCTCCTTCCTCAAACTCCAAGGGCTTCCGCCTTTGATCGGCGTAACTTTTCTGGCGACTTTGCGCCGTAAGCATCCTACCTCGGATTTTCTTAACTTGTTCAGTGGTCTCAGCTATCATTTCCGGCCCCAACAAGCCCTTCTCTCCAGCTTCATACCAACATAGCGGAGATTGACATTTCCTCTCATACAATGCCTCATACGGAGCCATTCCGATGCTCGCATGGTAACTATTATTGTATGCAAACTCCACTAACGGCATATACTGATCCCAACTCGCCGGTTGGTCCAAAACACAAGCTCTCAACATATCCTCTAGGGTTTGGATCGTCCTCTCAGATTGACCATCTGTTTGAGGATGGTACGCTGTACTCAAGCTTAATCGGGTTCCAAAAACTTTTTGAAATGCACCCCAGAACCTCGAAGTGAAACGAGGATCTCTATTAGAGATTATAGTAGCAGGTATACCATGGAGTCTCACAATCTCCTTTATGTATAACCGAGCTAGATCCTCAAGGGTGTAAGTCATCCGAATGGGCAAAAAGTGAGCTGACTTCGTCAGTCAGTCCACAATCACCCAGATAGCATCAAAACCAGTCCTAGTCCTTGGCAATCCGGACACAAAGTCCATTGCAATACTTTCCCACTTCCATTGCGGAACCTCTAAAGGCTGCAACATCCCAGAAGGTCTTTGATGTTCAATCTTTACCTTTTGGCAAGTTAAGCACTTTGAAACATATTCCGCTACATCATTCTTCATACCCGGCCACCAAAACATCGCCTTTAAATCATGGTACATCTTAGTACTTCCCGGGTGAATGGAGAATCCGCTTTTGTGTGCCTCTTTTAAGATATCTTGCCTCAAAGTACCAACATCCGGCACAATGATCCTACCCTTGAATCTCCATAACCCATCTTTTTCTTCCGACACTCTCCACTGTTTTCCTTGCTCGATAGCCGGTAACACCTTCCATAACGCTTCATCATTTTCATGAGCCTTTAGGAGTTCGGACTTAAAGTCACTCGAGATTTCTAATCGGCTCAAACACAAGGTTCCAGATACTTCTCGAACACCAATTTTTAGACTCTCGAATCCCTTGAGCAACTTCTCCTCTTGAAGCATCATCCAAGCCGCATATAACGACTTCCGACTTAACGCATCCGCCACTACATTTGCCTTTCCCGGATGGTAATTCAACTCAAAGTCGTAGTCTTTCAATAATTCCATCCACCTCCTTTGCCTCATATTAAGCTCTTTCTGATCAAAGAGATATTTCAAGCTCTTGTGATCGGAGAAGACTTGGAACTTAACCCCATAGAGATAATGCCTCCACACCTTCAAGGCAAACACAACCGCAGCGAGTTCCAAATCGTGCGTAGGGTAACTAACTTCGTGAGGTCTCAACTGTCGTGAGGCATACACCACCACATTATGATGCTGCATCAGCACGCATCCTAGACCCTTTAGTGAGGCATCACAGTACACCTCAAATAGTTCGTTCGGCTCAGGTAACACCAACACAAGTGCAGTGGTTAACTTTTTCTTCAATGCCTGAAAGCTCTCCTCGCACTCAGGAGTCCAAACAAACGGAGTGTCTTTGCGAGTTAATTTTGTCAACGACAAGGCTAATTGCGAAAAGCCCTTGATGAACCTCCGGTAATAGCCAGCTAGACCCAGAAAACTCCTTATCTCAGTTACTGTGGTTGGTTGCCTCCAATCCATCATAGCTTCTACCTTGGTTGGATCTACGGCTATTCCCTTCTTACTCACCACGTGACCCAAAAACTTCACCTCACTCTTCCAAAACTCACACTTAGACAGTTTCGCATAGAGTTTCTTCTCCTTTAGAATTTGCAACACGGTCCTCAAGTGTTCCGCATGCTCTTCTTCAGTCTTGGAGTAAATTAGTATGTCGTCAATGAAGACAACAACGAATTTATCCAGAAACGGATGGAACACTCTATTCATGTAATCCATAAACACTGCAGGAGCGTTCGTTCAACCCAAAAGACATTACAGTATACTCGTAATGACCATAACGAGTCCTGAAAGCGGTCTTAGGGATATCCTCACCCCTCACTCTTATCTGGTGATAACCGGATCGCAAATCGATCTTATAAAAAATCCCAGCTCCTTGTAACTGATCCATGAGATCATCAATCCTCGGCAATGGGTACTTATTCTTTATGGTGACCTTGTTCAGCTGCCTGTAATCCACACAGAGTCGTATACTTCCATCTTTCTTCTTTACCAGTAACACTGGAGCACCCCACGGGGAAACACTTGGTCGGATAAAGTTCTTACCCAACAATTCCTCTAACTGAGACTTTAGCTCGGCCATCTCTAACGGTGACATCCTATAAGGAGCACTTGAGATTGGTCCCGTCCCAGGCACCAATTCAATAGCAAATTCGACCTCTCGGTTAGATGGAAATTCCTCAATATCATCGGGAAACACTTCCGGAAACTCACACACTACCGGAATCTGATCCAACCTTTGATCATCACCCGAAACACCAGCGGTTAACAACAGGATACCCTGACATTCGAATCCAGAACAGTTCACCATCATCGAATTCAAGTAATAATTATTCACCACGACCGGCCCTTCTGTATCTTCCGGCATAAAGTACACCGACTTTGTAGAACAATCAAGCAGGACATGGTTCTCGGATAACCAGTCCAATCCCAAGATAAGGTCAAGACCGATCATCGGTAAGCAGATTAAATTATGGACAAAATCACGCTGCTTGAACCTAAATGAAACTTTCGGGCATCCTAGCCTAGTTACCATGGCTTCATGGGTAGCATTATACACTTTTAAGTCATAACCTAAGGTTACAATCTTCAATCCTAACTCATGGGCTTTCTCAAATGCAATGAATGAATGCGATGCTCCCAAATCAAATAAAGCATTTTAAGTTTGACCAGCCATTTCACAGTTACCTCGAATGAGTGTCTCAGATCCCTCGGCATCTATAGCTGAGGTGGTGAACACCCGACCAGTCTGTTGTGCTTTACCAGCACCTTGCTTTTGCTTCTCCGGACAACTTGCAGCTTTATGCCCCGCCTTTCCACAATTGTAGCACAAACCCCATCCGGCCTTGGATGGTACTCCCGGATGGTGACTTCCACACCTAGTACAAGCTTGATCATTCTGAGGCTGTTTCCCAAACTTTTTCCCTTGGGAGTAGTTGTTGTTGGGCCTCCTAAAAGAACCTCCCTTTTTGAAAGGTGGACCTCTAGGTGCAAAGCTCTTCCCTCGGTTTTGTGGAAAGGATCCTTTGTGACTCCCTTTCTCAGTGGTTGCCCTCTTCACATACTCCTCAGCAACCCTACACTTGTTCACCAATTCGGAGAAAGTCCTAATCTCCATTGGTCCCACTGAACTGAAAATATCGTTCCGGAGTCCTCCTTCGTACTTAACACACTTCCATTCCTCATATTCTACTGGAGTCCCTTGACACATACGAGAGAATCTGAACAGCTCCTCAAACTTGTCAGTATACTCAGATACAGACATAGTACCCTGCTTCAGCTGCAACAATTCAAGCTCCTTGGCTGTCCTGGCAGAAGTCGAAAAGTACTTCTTATAGAACTCCTCTTGGAAGACGTCCCAGGTGATATAATCATCACCCTGCTGCAGGAGGCGTCGGATACCCTGCCACCAATGCGACGCTTCACCAGTGAGCAAATAGGTAGCGAACTCCACACGCTGTCCTTCAGGTACCACCTGCGCTTGCAGTGCTCGTTCCATAGCCTGAAACCATGTATCGGCCTCAGTTGAGCTAGTAGTTCCCTGGAACTTCGGGGAATTAACCTTCAAAAAGTTCGCCAGTGTCATCGGGCCCTGAACTCCACCTCCGTCATTACCATGGTTGTTCATCTGTTGACCAAGAGCCTCAGCAGTGGCTTGCATAGCAGCAGCCATGTTCTCCAACGCAGTCATAAAATTCACCGGGTCATTAGGGTTAATCCCTGGCGCACAAGCATTCGTATGACCTCTCCCACGGCCTCTACTGCGTCCACGAGGTGCCATCTGGTTCCTAAACACACCAAACAATCGATATTAAGTTGATCAGTCTCAATATCGAAAGTCTAGTGCTTCAAAGTCCCAAATGCATGCTCATGAATGTTTATGCCAACTATACCAAGCAGATATACTAACAGCACATTACACATATACAGAGAATGCACAGAAGCATAGTCAGTCCATTCCTCAGGCTCTACAGGAACGAACTACTCTGATACCATAATGTAACACCCTACCATACAGAGTCTTATGCTTAAGTCATAATTCAGAGATGGCAAGGTATTACGACCTCTAAAACCAAAATTTAGTACGTTAGTAGTATGAATAATTGATTATAACTAGGAGCCTTTGTAGAAAAATGGGTAAACAAAAACCGTAACTCGAAAGCGCAACACTCCGATCGATAACGTAACGAACAGGGATAAGCTAACGCGAGATCATATATATAAAGAGTGTCAAAAATAGGAATATCAAGACTCAAAATCCGGCTGCGAAGATAACCGGTCCGAGCATAGCAATATATACATATAATAAAATAAGAAAAACCCCAAGGAAAACCCAAAGGGACACAAATACAGAAACCTATTCTCCAAAACCTCCTATAAGAGGAGTCATCACAGTTTGTATTATTTAATGGAGATAAAAGTATCTAAACAAGATATATAACCCAAAACAGAATCCCGAGAACAAAGATCTTCGCTAATCCAGAAGTCTCCAGCATGCCTCAACGAGAAGCCTCGCGTCCTGCATCTGAAAACCACAAAATCCACATGGGTGAGAACCAGAGGTCCCCAGCACGGTAACAGCTTCCACATATATAATACATAATAATAGAGGAAAGCCGAAGGCAATCCTAGAACTTCCTCCAGATAATATCAAAGCTTATGAACAAACTAAACCGTAAGTGGCAACTGACTAAAGATTCTTCAGTCTAACTAATACTTCCCTTTCCAATTCCTTCAGACCTCCCAACCACCAGCAGGAGTATAATATAGCAAACACAGTTATATCAGACAAGAAATTTACAAATAGGAACAGATAAGGCATTTAGACAATTAGCAAGTAATATGCAGTCAAATAGGCAATCTCAAATAATTCATGTAGTATGCTTATGATGCATGCCTGTCCCTAGTGGCTGATGATATCATCTGTCGGTTATAGAGCCAACCCGACAAGTCCTGGTAGCTAACCATTGGACTGTCCCTCTGTTGCGCATCCCCAACTCGAGTTATACTCATCATAAACTTGATCATAATCATGATCCATATCCATCACCCTCACTGGTGAATATTTACGGGAGCGAGCTCATCCGGGCCTTTCACAGTGCCCGGCCACACTTACGACATAGGGTCAAAAGAGCTTCGAGTCTCAACCTGGAGCACGTGGTGGCTAGCCACTGCTTCCTCCCAGGGAAACCCTCATCTCCGATGGTGGAAGTGCAAACATTCACAATTCATTCAACAGCATATATGCATTTATACTTAGCCATAATCATGGCTGCGCCGTAACACGGCAATAATCTAGCCATCCGGCTCACGGTTAAATCCATAACCAGCCAATTCATTAACAATTACGGCCCTTCGGCCCATGGCACAACAAGCACTTCCACCGCCATTCTCCGCATCTCACATAATCATCTTTGATCCTCATTGATCATTCATTTTTCCCTTGCTTCACTCGCAAGTTACCACATTCACTAGCCCTTTTCCTCATGCTAGGCATATCATAATGGTTTAAGATATAAGTGGTGAGATCAGAGGCTTAGAAGTATGAAATTTGGCTTTTAAAACTCAAAAATCAACTTTGGGATGAAAACAGGGCCACGCGTACGCGCACTCCACGCGCACGCGCGGATGGCCAAAAACTCATCGACGCACAAGCGTCATACGCGCGAACGCGCGGGTTGAAAAATATCCAAACGGCATGCAAGCATCAGCCACGCGTACGCGTGGGTGCTCTTGCGCCCAGGCACAATACTGGCACAATTCTGGCACAACTCTCTGGAAAATAGCTGGGCATATAGCGCAGCGCATCGACGCGCCCGCGCACACCACACGCCCGCGTGGATGGTGCTTCCTGGAAGAATGGCGCGCACGCGCCAAGTGCGCCTACGCGCGGAGGGTTATTCTGCAAAAATTTTCTAAGTTAAAAGCTGCAGAATTCACAAATTCAACCCCCAATCTTCCGACGGTCATAACTCTCTCATTTTAAATCATTTTTCACCCGTTCTTCGAACGGCATGGACATCCCGGATCCAATTTCATTTCTAAATAGATTTGGAACAAATCAGAGATCCGTAGTTTAGGTTATGTCCCGTCAAAGTATGCCCAAAAAACCATGTTTTCATACAAAACCACAAAGTGCCATTTTCAAAACAAGCCACTTTCAACTCTTTTCAAAATCAATCAAAACATGCCAATTTCAACCCTTTTCTTTGAAATCATTCAAAATGTACCAAAATCAACAACAAGCCATCCTCAACTCACACATTGACACTTTACCAAAATTTTCAAAACCACATCCAACCATTTTAACACTTCTCAATCAAATGGCTAAAGGACAAACACAATATCATGTCATACAGCCTTCCTCATCCTAATATCCAATAATTCCATTTTCCATCAACCATCATTATACATAAACATCATCATACTCACCATCAACATGGCACCACCTATCAATTCAACCTCAATCATTCATCAAGCATATATCACAACATGCATTTTCTCATATATCACACAATCAAGGCATCAATATTTATAATCACATATATGATCACATCATATATCTCAATCATTCAACAACATCATCAATTCAATGCCTATCTTAGGGCCTCTAGCCTAGGTATTTCCTACCACATTACATATTAGATACGGGAAACCGAAACCATACCTTAGCCAATTTCCCACGCTCAACCGGAGCACTTCCAAACCACTTGTCCACAAGCTCTCAAGGTATCAACACCTCCAAGAACAGATTTTATCATACAAAACCCTCTTCCAAGCTTTCCAACATCACCAATCAAGCTCCAATATTCACATATACACAACCTAAGCCACAATCATCATATTCATACACAACATCTCAATACCCAAACATCATAGAACAACAATTTATACTAGGGTTGAGAATCGTACCACACCCAAGGTCCAAGGAGACAAGATTAACCTTCTCCTTCAAGAGAGTTGGGTCCTATAACATCAAAGAGCCCAAAATCTCAATATTTTTGCTCATGAAACTCGAAATCAAGGCTGGAAATTTGAAGAGCAAAACGTGGCTTACCTCAAGATTGATTGTATGGGTTTTGTAGAGCTCTCCGCGGTGAACGCGTGGCCGCAAATGGTGCGGCAATCGGAGCTCTAGATCAAAAGTTATGGTGGTTTGAAGATCAAGTGAGAGATAGAACTTGAGAGATTGTTCTTCCCCGTCCTTACTCCATTTCAGCGTGGATGAGAGTGTTGTGAGGAGAGAGAGTGCTGAAAACTAAGGTTTTGGTTTAGTTTAGTTGGGCCAAGGGCCCACTTTGGGTCCAGTTGGACCGGTTTAGCCCGTTCGGTCCAATCTTGGTCCGATTTCTATAAAATTGGTACCGAAATTCTCGTCTCAATTTTCTCTATCATATTAAGCCATAAAAATAACATTTTTGGCTTTCTAGAATAAATTCTCATTTATGGATTAATTAGCCATTATTTAACCGGGTCTTACAAGTCAAATAATTATAACTAATTTATTATATCAATTATTTAATTTAATTAATTCAAATATATCTTATTTGATTTAATGTATTGTCACATTAATATTTGAGTCGTTGTTTGCCAAAAGTTCCTCTTCATTTTCTTCCTTGATCTTAAATATTATGATTTTAAATTTCAGATTTTTATTCATTGTTTATATTTTATTTTAATATCAAATCTAATATTTTTATTGATATTTTTTAGTAATTTATTGTCTAATATTTTTTGGAAACGAATTTTCAGTCATAACTATCGGAAAAATCACCGCTAAATTCTCCAGTAATATCCGTTGGTAAATTCGCTGGTAAATCCAATGGTATTCATCGTTTTTTTTATAGTAGTAAATATTTCTTCAATTTATTAAAAAATTCCTTGCTTTTTTTTTTATTTTACTTATTTCTGTATTTCATAACTTATTCAGTGTAAAATTCATATATGCTAGAAGAGAATATTAATTTTTTTTACCAATTACTCTTTCATTCAATAATACTTGTTTTTCCTTATTTGATGCATTATTTTTATTCTTTGATTTTTTTATAAATTATAGCATCTCCTTTTGACTTAATTTGCTTCTGCAGAATAAACGCAAAACCTGGAAAAAGATACTCAATTCATGTTTTGTGTTGTGAACAGACATTTTATATAATTTTCATTTTTTATTTTTCTAATATATAAATATTCTAATTGATCGAATTTGTTTGACCTAAAGATGATTCTAGTTTCTACTTTATCATAAGTAAGGTTATGCTTTTACTCAAAAATAAAACAATTTCTTTTTTATATTCAAAATTGGAATAAATACTAAAGAAATTGGAATAAAACAATTTCTTTTTTTTATTCATTTGGTCAACGTCCTCCCACACTACCATTGCGTATTGTTATTTATCGGATATAGAATAAAATAGATCCACTTCTTTTTGTTCCTACTGAATAGAATTGTTCCATTTTTCCTAAAAACCTAGAACAAATATAAATCCTTTACCAGATATAATCGACTGCAAAGGGGGTTCCATAGTATATTTTTTAGTATCTTTTTTCTAGTGCAATAAAGTTACATAGTGTCTATTTTTTGCTGAAAAAAAAGAGAAGGGTATTCTCATGAGTTTGCCTTGGTATCGTGTTCATACTATTGTATTAAATGATCCCGGCCGCTTACTTTCTGTCCATATAATGCATACGGCTCTGGTTACTGGTTGGGCCGGTTTGATGGCTCTATATGAATTAGCAGTTTTTGATCCCTCTGATCCTGTTCTTGACCCAATATGGAGACAGGGTATGTTTGTTATACCCTTCATGACTCGTTTAGGAATAACCAATTCGTGGGGCGGTTGGAGTATCACAGGAGGTACTACGCCGAATCCGGGTATTTGGAGTTATGAAGGTGTGGCTGGAGCACATATTGTGTTTTCGGGCTTGTGCTTTTTGGCGGCTATCTGGCATTGGGTCTATTGGGATCTAGAAATCTTTTGTGATGAACGTACAGGAAAACCCTCTTTGGATTTGCCAAAAATCTTTGGAATTCATTTATTTCTTGCAGGGGTGGCTTGTTTTGGTTTTGGCGCATTTCATGTAACAAGATTGTATGGTCCTAGGATATGGGTGTCCGATCCTTATGGCCTAACCGGAAGGGTTCAATCCGTAAATCCCGCATGGGGTGTAGAAGGTTTTGATCCTTTTGTTCCGGGGGGAATAGCCTCTCATCATATTGCAGCAGGGACATTGGGCATATTGGCGGGCCTCTTCCATTTTAGTGTACGTCTACCCCAACGTCTATACAAAGGATTGCGTATGGGAAATATTGAAACCGTCCTTTCCAGTAGTATCGCTGCTGTATTTTTTGCAGCTTTTGTTGTTGCTGGAACTATGTGGTATGGTTCAGCAACAACTCCGATTGAATTATTTGGCCCCACTCATTATCAATGGGATCAGGGATACTTCCAACAAGAAATATATCAACGAGTTAAGTGCTGGGCTAGCCGAAAATCAAAGTTTATCAGAAGCTTGGTCTAAAATTCCCGAAAAATTAACTTTTTATGATTACATCGGCAATAATCCGGCAAAAGGGGGCTTATTTAGAGCGGGCTCAATGGATAATGGAGATGGAATAGCCGTCGATTGGTTAGGACATCCTATCTTTAGAGATAAAGAGGGGCGTGAACTTTTTGTAAGGCGTATGCCTACTTTTTTGAGACATTTCCAGTTGTTTTGATAGACGGAGACGGAATTGTTAGAGCCGATGTTCCTTTTCGAAGAGCAGAATCGAAGTATAGTGTTGAACAAGTAGGTGTAACTGTTGAGTTCTATGGTGGCGAACTCAACGGAGTCAGTTATAGTGATCCCGCTACTGTGAAAAAATATGCTAGACGTGCTCAATTGGGTGAAATTTTTGAATTAGATCGTGCCACTTTGAAATCAGATGGTGTTTTTCGTAGCAGTCCAAGGGGTTGTTTACTTTTGGACATGCTTCGTTTGCCCTTCTCTTCTTTTTCAGGCACATTTGGCATGGTGCTAGAACTTTGTTCCGAGATGTTTTTGCTGGCATTGACCCCGATTTGGATGCTCAAGTAGAATTTGGAGCATTCCAAAAACTGGGCGATCCGACTACAAAAAGGCAAATAGTCTGATTCGGATAGAACGTTATTTTTTTTTGTTGTTTCTTTTTTACTATACTTTTGTTTGGGGTGATTTAAATTAAATCATAGGGAATTTGATTAATCTTGATTTGAATGATTGTATTTTTTTACTATAATCTAATAAACAGGTATGAAAGCTATAATTGTAAACCAGGATGAAATCTATGGAAGCATTGGTTTATACATTCCTCTTAGTCTCGACTTTAGGAATAATTTTTTTTGCTATCTTTTTTAGAGAACCCCCTAAAGTTCCAACTAAAAAGACGAAATGATTTTTATTATCTCGATTGAAGTAATGAGCCCCAATATTGGTATATTGGGAGCTCATTACATCAACTAGTCTCCGTGTTCTTCGAATGGATCTCTTAGTTGTTGAGAGGGTTGCCCAAAAGTAGTATATAAAGCATACCCAGTAAAACTTACAAGTAAACCAGATATAGAGATAGCAACTAGGGTTGATGTTTCCATTTTTCTCAAATTTCAAGACCACAATGAATCTATAGGATAAAATCCTATATTTACAGTGAAATGGTATACAAAGTCAACAGATCTCAATGAATAAAAAATAGGATTTATGGCTACACAAACCATTGAGAGTAGTTCTAGATCTGGTCCAAGACGAACTACTGTAGGGGCTTTATTGAAACCGTTGAATTCAGAATATGGTAAAGTAGCTCCGGGGTGGGGAACTACTCCTTTAATGGGTGTTGCAATGGCTTTATTTGCTATATTTCTATCTATTATTTTAGAAATTTATAATTCGTCCATTTTACTGGACGGAATTTCTATGAATTAGATTCATAAGAACCGACTAACTATCTTTTTTATTTATATCTTTTTTTAAATAAAAGGGGTAAATTTACCCATTTTGGTTTTTTATTTCTAGCCCAGTTCATTTTTAATTTGGTAGTTTGACCGTGGAATTTCGTTCTTTCTTTATTTCCAGAATATGAGTGTGTGACTTGTTCTAATTGATCTTATTGCAAATACAGAACAAAAATAAAGGATCTGTCATCTTGATAGAGATGGTTTTACCCCGTCAGATATTATTTTCTAGTATCTGGAGCACGGAATATATAAAATAGATTTTATAAAGTATTAGAACTATGATTCATACTTAATATTTCGACATCGCAACCGGACTTTAATAAATTTTTATTAGAAGATACGTAAGTTAGAATAAATAAAAAAATTTTGATTCTTTCAAATAAAATTGCCACTATTTGTCTTTTTTTTTATCAAAGCAAAAAAAATGTCTTTTGATTTCTTTTTTCATTCTATCCTATCTATTTCTTGAATAAGTGATAATCCAGCAGTTCTTACTCAGGGAATTTTTGGACATTAAAGGTTTTTTTGAATCATTGTGGTTCTGGTATGAATCTGAGGTTTTTTTAATTGTTCATAGGGTCTTAACAAGAGAATTCTTATCAATACTAATAATAAAGAAGACGGCA
>NC_092051.1:32513311-32681854 GCF_003086295.3 Arachis hypogaea | reverse complement strand
GCTACTTCATGAGGTACCAGAGAGACGTCATGTGGAAAAGTTGATCGTGTAGAAGAGTAGCAGATGATGTTTATCTTTGATGACGTTCCACTTGACTTGATTTGAAGACCTAGAACGTACTTTCCCTCGCTTTAGTAGTTTAGAGGACTAGGTGAGTATAGAGTATAGGCTAGCCTAGGTGCCAGCTTAGGACCTCTTGAACAGGTCAGGACCTGGGATGTTGTATGTATATATATGTATATAGATATTATTTAGCTATATCTAGGGGTGTTCTAACTAACAGTCTATATGCTAATAAGGCTGAATCACCGAATGTTGTCAACTACTTGTGATGTATTTTTGTGTGGTTGTTTATAACTATTTTATCTGTTATTACTTGTGAATTGATTATAAATGATTCTGTCTATTAATCCAAACATTTTCAAAAAAAAAAAATATACACCACGAAAATTAACTACGCGTTTAACAATGAATCAGGCTCATATGATAAATAATAGATAATAATTAGGAAGACAAATTGGTAGCGCTCAGTTTTCGGTATGATCTAGACATATTGAAAATTGGGTCGTTACAATTTAGTATCAGAGCAGTTCATTCTCAGTAGAGCCTGGGGAGTGGACTGACTATGCTTCATTGCATACTCTGTTGTGTGTCTCATGCTTATAGGATATCCCAGTGATATATGTTGCATGATTGTCTCTGTGTTTTCATTTTGGGAATGTTCACACTTGACTTGAAGTGTTAAGACTGATCACCTTAACAATGATTGTTTGGTGTGAACAAGACTACAATGGGTTCACGGAGACAAGGCGTACGGGAAGGAATTCCTAATGTTAACTACGAGAGAGAACAGGAAACGTTTATGGCTACCATGAACAACGCGGTTGAAGTAGTGCGTGAAGCTGCGGTAACAGCGGCTAGGGCTGTTGAACGTCTTGGAGTGAGAAATGGGAATGATGACAATAACTTGGGGCATTTCGAAAGACCTATGACCCTTGCAACTTTTCTGAAGGTTAAACCGCCTAAGTTTAAAGGCACACTCGTTGCGACGGATGCTGACAACTGGTTTCGAGCTATTGAACGATCACTGCGAGCGCAACATGTTCCGAAAGGACAACATGTGGAGTTTGCTACTTATATGCTCGAGGGAGAAGCTGAGTACTGGTGGCAGGGGATACAGCGACTGCTACAACCGAATGAAAATGACATTCCTTAGGATATCTTTAGGGACGAATTTTATAAAAAGTATTTTCTGGGAGCAGTGCGTGATGCTAAGAGATAGAGCTTATGCAGCTGAGGCAAGGGGATATGACTGTTGCTGAGTATGCTCGTAATTTCGATGACTTGTGTCATTTCTCTAAGATCTGTCAAGGGAATCTTGCTGACTTTGAAGAATGGAAGTGCTTGAAGTTTGAAGGAGGCCTTCGTGATGATCTGATGAGTTCAATAGTTCCGCTGGAGATACGTAATTTTGCTGAATTAGTTAACAAGAGCAAGTTAGTGGAAGAATGTATAAGAAAGTGACTGTGGCCAAGGTGAGTCGCCAAGGATTTCCACCAAGGTGTCTTAGCAATCATCAGGCAGCTGGGAGAAGGGTGCATTTTAAAGCGCGTGGCATACGACAGCATAAGAACCTACAAGTTGGTAACATTACTGCTCGCCGTACGGGTAAGAATGGAGGTAAAGTAAGGCAAGGCAATGGTAAATGAGCCCATCAGGCTTACATAAACACTGCATGTAAGTAATGCGGAAAAGAGCATAGTAACAGGTCTTGCCAGTTTGGATCACCTAACTGCTATGCTTGTGGAGAACTTGGACATATTGCCAAGGATTTTCCGAAGGGATTTACTCAAAATTCAGTTAGAACCCAGCAACAAGGACGAGTGTTTGCTATCACTATTGACGATGTTGTGCAATCGAACGCCCTCATTCAAGGTCAGGTTATGTCAAGAATCGATTTCTAACTGTACTGTATGATTCGGGTGCATCGCATTCTTTATTCTCTAACTATTGCTCACGAGTTAGGACTATATTTCTTTAAATTGAATTTTTACTTGATTGTCCATACACCTGCATCCCAAAATGCTTTGACCAGTTTAGTGTGCTTGCGAGTACCATTCGCTATTAGGAACAGGACTTTTATACACCATCTAATCTGTTTGCCTCTATATGGTTTTGAAGTTATATTAGGATTAGATTGGTTATCTAAGTATCATGTTTTCTTTGATTATTTTAAAAGAACTGCTGTTATTCCATCTGATAGTCTATGTACTAAACCATTTCTGTCCCACACCTTATATCTGAATTCTGTAAGAGTTACCTTAGGCGGGAGTGATTGTGAGGGGTACATTCTGTTAGCGACTAGCTCGAATGATAGTGAATTAAGCTTAGAACGAATCGGAATGATGAAGGAATTTCCTGATGTTTTCTTGGACGACATACCTGAGTCTTCTCCTCAGCGAGAGATAGAATTCAGCATTGATCTAGTACCTGGAGCTGGACCGATTTCCATAGCACTGTACTAGATGTCACCAGCTTGCAGAGCTGAAGAAGCTGTGAGATAGGATCATAGTGGCCTGTGGAGGTACAAGAAAGAATTTGTGTGCCTAACTCTGGAGAATTGCGACAAAAGATTCTTGCTGAATCTCACCAAAGTAGATTTTCTATGCATCCTGGAGTGACAAAGATGTATCGAGATTTGAAACAAATGTTCTGGTGGCCGGGCTTAAAGAAAGAAGTAGCTGATTATGTCTCAAAATGTTTAACCTGCCAGAAGATGAAGGTGGAAAATCAGAAGCTGTCAGGAACCCTGCAACCCTTAGAAATACCACAATGGAAATGGGAGCAGATTTCTATGGATTTTGTCACGGGATTGCCAAGGACCTCAACTGGACACGATGTCATTTGGGTAATTATGGACAGGCTGACAAAGTCAACGCACTTCCTTCCGATTCGAGTTGACTATACTTTAGAAAGGCTGGAACGAATATATATTCAAGAATCGTATGACTACATGGGATACCTTCATAAATTGTCTCAGATCGAGTTTCGAGGTTTACTACTAGATTTTAGGGAGCTTTCAGAAAGCGTTGGAAACAAAATTGCACATGAGTATAGCATACCATCCTCAGATAGACGGACAATCAGAGCAGACAATCCAGATGTTAGAAGACATGTTACGATCATGTATGATAGACAACCAAAGCAGCTGGGATAAGTATTTGCTTTTGGTCAAATTCGTCTACAACAATAGTTTCCAATAAAGTATCGGGATGGCACCATATGAAGCTCTTTATGGAAGAAGATGTCGGACACCATTGTGTTGGAATGACGATGGAGAAGCTAGTGTCTTAGGTTCAGACTTAGTGTAAGAAACTACTGAGAAGATAAAGGAGATTCGTCGGAAGATCCAGACAACACAAAGCCGTCAAAAGAGCTATGCCGATAATAGACGTAGACCCTTAGAGTTTAGTGACGGAAATCGTGTCTTTCTAGAAGTAACCTCGATTACTGGAATAGGTAGAGCCCTTAAGACTAAAAAGCTTAACCCACGATACATAGAACCTTTCCAAATACTTAAAGAGTCGGTCTAGTAGTTTATTAAATAGTCCTTCCTCCTTATTTATCAAACTTCATGATGTTTTCATGTCTCGCAATTTAAGAAATATATTCCCGAAAAGAGTCACGTTTTACAACCAGAGACAGTACAGTTATGAAATGATTTGACATATCAAGCATCACCAGTTCAGATCGTAGAAAGAAGTGATAAGCAGCTAAAAGGCAAGACTGTTCGCGTAGTCAAAGTAGCATGGGAACCAAGAGGAGAGGAAGAGCACACTTAGGAACTGGAAGATAAGATGAAAGCTGATTACCCGCATTTATTCCTAGGTAACTGAAATTTTGAGGGCAAAATTTTCTTTTAGGAGGGTAGAATGTAATAACCCTGATTTTCGAGTACATGAGATCTTTTCTGAAAGTACGGATTTCTCCGGAAGATCAGTCAAGGAAACACCTCTGTTATATCATCAAGCATCTCAATCCTCATTATCATTATGTCATCCTTAAGTTAGAACCTCCTTTGAGGCAAGCTCGATAATGCAATCGCGAAGAACTTAGTTTTTGAACCGTATCGGTTGGCAGTTTTGATTCTGATTTTTGTAAATAGTCTCTGTTTGACGAACCGGACTCGATTCATGAGAGAAGAGAGATAATAGTATAATATTATCATTATATTAGTATTAAAAAATGCTTGAATGATATTATAAGGTTACCAGGTCTGTTTTTGTTAAAAACAGAAAATCGGTTTAACCGAGTTTACAGTTTACTGGTGCAGCTTAGCACCAGCACTCTCTAATGAATTTAGCAATGCTAAGGCCTCATTATACATGTTCTATTCTCATAATAAATATGTTACTAGTGTCATTTATGCTAGTAGCTCAGAAAATAATTTTTAGAGATGTTTTTACGAGTGTTCCGGTACACCTAGTTTTAGTAGTTGTACACCAGAGATATTTTAATATTATTTTAATCCACCTCCAAGCCAACCAATCACAAATTACCTTACACCCCCAAGACATCCAAGGCTGTCTCATTTCATCATTTTGGCCGAAAATAACAAGAGAGAAAAGAGAGAAACTTTCATGAACACTTAATCTTTAAAGCTTGATTTCTTCTGAACTAAAACTCAAATCAAACTCCGATTTCACCAAAATGATCCTCTCTTCTTCCTCTACATAACCATGTAACTTATCAAGGATGAAAATAAGGTGAGATGGCTGTCTCTCTCACATTTCAATTCAGTTTTCAAGGAAAACCATGCAAACATGTGTTTTCTTGATGTTCTTCTTTAGGAATCATGCTTAACTTGACTTGAGGGCCAAGAAACGTGAACTTCCAGCAAGTCTAAGGTGAGATATCTCTTCCTAACATACTGAGTGAGATTTGGTCAGTTGAGAGTTTTTGGATTTAAAGTTGTTCTTGATGTGATTTAGGAGAAAAAAGTGCTTAAGGACCACCTGAAAGTTTAACCGAATTAGGAGCAGCAAAACCAGGTAGGGTGTCACGAAATTAATCTTGATTATTTGTGTTTGAGTTGTGTGAATGTTGTATTATTTGACTGTGCTAAAAATTGGTTGCATATATGATTGATTCTTGGTGAAAATTTGGTGAAATTTTGATGAAATTTGATGAAATTCAAGCTTTAAAGTTCATGTTCTTGGGCAGCTGGAAAAACGAAATCCTAAGCTTAAATTGAGGTTCAATTGGTGTTGAAATCATCTAGAAAAGATGGGGTTTTAGTGGCTGCAATTTTATTTTGAATTATGGTAAAAATCGGTTGCTGAAAAGACTGAAAAACGGGTAAAAACAGAGAAAGAATCTGAAGAATTTATGAAGAACATGAAGAATACTTTGAGTGTGGTGAAAAACATTGAAGAACACCTTTTAGATCTTAGAAAGGGAAAGGGAGTAAAATTTTTGGTGTTTAAGGGGTTATATGGTAATTTCTGGAAGTTAGGGTGGTAAAAGTAGAAATATTAAAAGTTACGGGTGGTAAAAAGTGAATTTTAAAGGTTAAAGGTTAAAGTAAAGTTAATTTTCGAAAATTTACTAATAAAATAATAAATAATAATAAAATATTAAATAATAATATTTAATTAAAAATAATATTTTAATAAAAATAATAAAATAATGCAGAAAAGGCAGTTCTGTAAAAGCTTTAGAAAGACAACTTTAAGCGCAGAATCTCATAATTACCTTCATAAAACACTTAGGGAGTGGTAAGAACATATTAGTGAGGCAAAGATAAATAAAAGATAAAAAGTTGAAGAAAAGATAAAAACTAAAGAAAAGTCTGTAAGGTTTTAATAACAGAAAAACAGACAGAAATTAGTGAAGGAACTAGGGCAACATAGTTAGTCCTTGAGTTGCGACTAGGGTTAGGTATTATATGAAAAGTTAAACTGTTTCAGTATAGACTTAATGAACCTATACTTGGAACAGGCGAACTATTCATACCAAAATTTACATAAACTTTAAATACATACGTTAAGCAGAGAAATCAGAGCAGAGTAGAGAAACACAGAAAATAGAGTAACCAGAGTAAAGTAAAGAGATACAGAGAAAAAGAGTAATATAGATACAGATGAAAAGAGTAATCAGAGAAGAGAAAAGAGGTACAGAGAACAGAGTAATTAAAACAGAGTAAAGAGATACAGAGAAAAGAGAAACCAGAACAGAGTAAAGAGATATAAAGAGAAGAGTAATATAATAAAGAGCTTAATGCAACCCAAGAGATGTTTGTTTATTTATCTGTTGCCCTAAGGCAACCCAAGAGTAATTTTTCGTTCCCAATAGTATATTTCCTGCGAGTAGAAAGCAGAGGCTGTCTCAATAGAGCTGCTAATAATTATATGCGTATTTATTTGAACGGAAAATCGTATCCGGGAAATCGTGAACTCGTGACCGGATAAATGTCGGGAATGCAGATGCTAACCAACACATGAGCTCATGGCCTGCGCTAGGGCTAGACATGCATCATTCTTGTCTGCGCATCATTCTCTGTTGCATTTCTTTCTGTGTGTGATCGACTTCTTTATGTTTGTCTGCTTGTATGCCATTTCTGTGTTTTATTTTCTTATATTCTTTTGTTTGTGTTCTGCTTTCTGTTGTCTCTACTTTCTCTTTCTATCTTTACCTTCTGTATACTGCTTCGCTATATTATGTTATTCGTCTACTAATTGACCCCAAATAAATGAACGTAACTAATAACCCCGACCCTACTAAGAACTCCCCAGTTCTTACCCCTTCTCTCTCCCTTTCCCCTTCAGATGGAAGTAAGAGTTTCTTTCCGTAGTTCGCTGACGATTGTACGCAAAAAGGGATTCCACTCTAGGCAGTCTTCTGAGTCTAGGGTGAATATCGTTCTCTGATTATATGAATATACTGTGAGACCAGCCAACGTCTGCACCTTGTTCGTATGCGCACTTTAACCTAAATCCTGTGTACGAGATTCCTATTGTGTGGCTACTTCATGAGGTACCAGAGAGACGTCCTGTGGAAAAGTCTGATCGTGCAGAAGAGTAGCAGATGATGTTCTATCTTTTGATGACGTTCCACTTGACTTGAGTTTTGAAGACCTAGAACGTACTTTCCCTCGCTTTAGTAGTTTAGAGGGACTAGGTGAGTATAGAGTATAGGCTAGCCTAGGTGCCAGCTTAGGGACCTCTTGAACAGGTCAGGACCTGGGATGTTGTATGTATATATATGTATATAGATATTATTTAGCTATATCTAGGGGTGTTCTAACTAACAGTCTATATGCTAATAAAGGCTGAATCACTGAATGTTGTCAACTACTTGTGATGTATTTTTGTGTGGTTGTTTATAACTGTTTTATCTGTTATTACTTGTGAATTGATTATAAATGATTCTGTCTATTAATCCAAACGTTTTCAAAAAATATATATATATACACCACGCAAATTAACTACGCGTTTAACAACGAATCAGGCTCATATGATAAATAATAGATAATAATTAGGAAGACAAATTGGTAGCGTTCAGTTTTCGGTATGATCTAGACATATTGAAAATTGGGTCGTTACATTTTTCTTGTTTGATCTTTAGTTTTTCTTGTTTTGTTTCTTTTCTTGTTTTTCTTGTGCCTTTTCAAAACATTAGTTTTCGAAAAAAATTTATTCTTAGTTATTAAAAATACTTCTTCAAAACAAGTGTTACATTTACTGCCCAATTGGCTAGAGCGTTGGTCTATGTTCTTGGTAATTGGGTATCTTCTTTTTAAAATCTTTTTTTTTTCAAAAATAATTTTTCTTTGATTAAATCTTGTGCCAAACTTTAAGTTTGGTGTTTTCTTGTTAATCTTTCTATAATTTTCGAAAATTTTATTGAGGTTTTCTAAAAATTTTAAGTTTGGTGTTCTTTTTTTTATGTTATTGAGTCCTTTGAGTCTTTGAATTTTTGTTCTTCATGTTCTTGTGTTCTTTTGAGTCTTCAAAGTGTTCTTGAGTCTTTCTTGTGTTTTGATCTTAAAATTTTTATGTTTTGTGTTCCTTGGTGTTTTCCCTCCAAAATTTTCGAAAACAAGGAGCATTAGATCTAAAAATTTTAAGTTGTGTGTCTTTTATGTGTTTTTCTTTTTCATCATAAAATTCAAAAATCAAAAAAATATCTTCTCTAACTATTTTGGGGCAAAAAAATTTCGAAATTTTTCAAAAAAAAAAAATTCAGATTTTTATTTTAAAATTTCTATTTTATCTTATCTTAGTTTTAAAATTTTCGAAATTCAAATTTTTTCAAAAACAAATCATATCTTTTTCAAAATTTTATCTTATCTTATTTCAAATTTCAAATTTCAACTTCCAAAATTTCAAATTTCAAATTTCAAAATTTAAGATTCAAAATCTAATTTTCAAATCCTTATCTTATATTGTTGACCTTTTTGAAAATTCAAAAATTTAATTTTCAAATTTAAAATTTAAATTTCAAAACTTTTTAATTTAAATTCCTTATCTTCTCTTACCTAGCTTATCTTATCTTTTCTAATCTCAAATCTTAAAATCAAATCTTTTTCATATCTTTTCTTCTTTTTTTTATTTTATTTTATCTTCTTACAAGTATCTTTAATTTTAAGACATATCTTTTTCAAAAATTCCTAACCAATTTCTCTCTTTTCATTTTTTTCGAAAATCCTCACCCACATCTTTTTCAAATCTTTTTAATTAATTTAGTTTTCAATTTTCTTTTATTTCTTTTTCTTCTAATTTTCGAAATTATAGTCAATTTTTCATTTATTTTATTTTATTTTGTTTTAATTTCGTTTTTCAAAAAAAAATATTTTAATTGCAATCCGCATCATCTCCCTTTCTCCATCATGGATCTAAGTGGAAATGAGCAGTCCAGAAGGACTCTGGGGTCATATGCTAACCCCACTACTACTGCATATAGGAGTAGTATCTGTATACCCTCCATCAAGGCAGGCAGTTTTGAGCTAAATCCTCAGCTCATTGTCATAGTGCAGCAAAACTGCCAGTATTTCGATCTTCCACAAGAAGAACCTACTGAGTTTCTGGCACAATTCTTGCAAATTGCTGACACAGTACGTGACAAGGAGGTAGATCAGGATGTATACAGGCTGTTACTGTTTCCGTTTGCTGTAAAAGATAAAGCTAAAAGGTGGTTAAATAACCAACCCACAGCAAGCATAAGAACATGAAAACAGTTAGCAGACAAATTCCTGAATCAATATTTCCCTCCAAAAAGGATGACACAGCTAAGGTTGGACACCCAAGGCTTTAAACAAGAGGATGATGAATCCCTTTATAATTCCTGGGAGAGATACAGAAGAATGCTAAGGAAATGCCCCTCTGAAATGTTTTCAGAATGGGTGCAATTAGACATCTTCTACTATGGGCTTACAGAGAGAGCTCAGGTATCTCTAGACCACTCAGCTGGTGGATCTATACACATGAGGAAAACTATTAAAGAGGCTCAAGAGCTTATTGATATAGTTGCTAGAAATCAGCATCTGTACATAAGTAGTGGGTCCTCCACAAAAGAAGAAGCCAAAGCAGTATCTACTGAGCTTGGTCCTCCAGAACAGGTTGCTGAACTCAGTCAACAATTGTGTTTTCCAACAAAACAGCTAGCAGAAGTCAAGGAGATGTTACAGGACACTAAAAATGCTAATAAAAATATGGAAGCACAATTGAATCAGACAAAACAGCAGTTATCAAAGCAGATAACAGACGAGTGCCATGCAGTTCAATTAAGAAGTGGGAAGACATTAAATACCTCACTTCAGAGTAGCAGAAAGCCAAGAAAAGAACAACTAACAGAAGATGAGCAAAATACCATCCAAAATCCCTCTGAGGACAGTAAGAGCCCAGAGAGGAATAATTCTGGCGTTCAAACGCCAGAAACAGGCAAGGTGTTGGCGTCAAACGCCCAATGGAAGCTCAGTTCTGGTGTCCAAACGCTAGGAACAAGCAAGGAACTGGCGTCCAACGCCAATCCAGCTTCCAACTCTGCCATTCAATTGCCAGTGAGGGATCAGACACACACAAGTGCTGATAACAACCTCTCTAAAAAGGCTTCTCCAAGCACCTCTGTAGGAAATAAACCTGCAGCAACTAAGGTTGAAGAATACAAAGCCAAAATACCTTATCCTCAAAAACTCCGCCAAGAGGAGCAGGATAAGCAATTTGCTCGCTTTGCAGACTATCTCAGGACTCTTGAAATAAAGATTCTGTTTGCAGAGGCACTTGAGCAAATACCCTCTTATGCCAAGTTCATGAAAAAGATCTTGAGTCATAAGAAAGATTGGAGAGAAACTGAAAGAGTTCTCCTCACTGAAGAATGCAGTGCAGTCATTCTGAAAAGCTTTCCAGAAAAGCTTAAAGATCCCGGAAGCTTTCTGATACCATGCACATTAGAGGGTAATTGCACCAGGACAGCTCTATGCGATCTTGGGGCAAGCATCAACCTAATACCTGCATCCAGCATCAGAAAGCTTGGTTTAACTGAAGAAGTTAAACCGACCCGGATATGTCTCCAACTTGCTGATGGCTCCATTAAATACCCATCAGGCGTGATTGAAGACATGATTGTCAGGGTTGGGCCATTCGCCTTCCCCACTGACTTTGTAGTGCTGGAAATGGAGGAGCACAAGAGTGCTACTCTCATTCTAGGAAGACCTTTCCTAGCAACTGGACGAACTCTCATTGATGTCCAAAAGGGGGAAGTAACCCTGAGAGTCAATGATGATGAGTTTAAGTTGAATGCTGTCAAGGCTATGCAGCATCCAGACACACCAAAAGACTGCATGAAAGTTGATCTTATTGACTCTCTGGTGGAGGAGATTAACATGGCTGAGAGTCTCGAATCAGAGCTGGAAGACATCTTTAAAGATGTTCAGCCTGATCTGGAGAATTCAGAGGAATTGAAAGAGCCTCTGAAACTTCCTCAGGAAAAGGAAAAACCTCCTAAACCCGAGCTCAAACCATTACCACTATCCCTGAAATATGCATTTCTGGGAGAAGGTGACACTTTTCCAGTGATCATAAGCTCTGCTTTAAATCCACAGGAAGAGGAAGCACTAATTCAGGTGCTAAGGACATACAAGACAGCTCTTGGGTGGTCCATACGTGACCTTAAGGGCATAAGCCCAGTTAGATGCATACACAAGATCCTATTGGAGGATGATGCTAAGCCAGTGGTTCAACCACAGAGGCGGCTAAATCCAGCCATGAAGGAAGTGGTGCAGAAAGAGGTCACCAAGTTACTGGAGGCTGTGATTATTTATCCTATTTCTGATAGCCCCTGGGTGAGCCCTGTCCAAGTTGACCCCAAAAAGGGAGGCATGACAATGGTTCATAATGAAAAAAATGAACTGGTTCCTACAAGAACAGTTACAGGGTGGTGCATGTGTATTGACTACAGAAGGCTCAATACAGCCACCAGAAAGGATCATTTTCCTTTACCATTCATAGACCAGATGCTAGAAAGACTAGCAGGTCATGATTATTACTGCTTTTTGGATGGCTATTCAGGCTACAACCAAATTGCAGTAGATCTCCAGGATCAAGAGAAAACAGCATTCACATGTCCATCTGGAGTGTTTGCTTACAGAAGGATGCCATTTGGGCTGTGTAATGCGCCTGCAACCTTTCAGAGATGCATGCTCTCTATTTTCTCTGATATGGTGGAAAAATTTCTGGAAGTCTTCATGGATGACTTCTCAGTATATGGAGACTCATTCAGCTCCTGTCTTGATCACCTGACACTGGTTCTAAAAAGATGCCAAGAGACCAACCTGGTTTTAAACTGGGAAAAATGTCACTTTATGGTGACTGAAGGAATTGTCCTTGGGCATAAAATTTCGAACAAGGGAATAGAGGTGGATCAAGCTAAGGTAGAGGTGATTGAAAAATTACCACCACCTGCCAATGTTAAGGCAATCAGAAGCTTTCTGGGGCATGCAGGATTCTATAGGAGGTTTATAAAGGATTTTTCAAAAATCGCAAAACCTCTGAGCAGTCTGCTAGCTGCTGACACGCCATTTGTGTTTGACACAGAGTGTCTGCAGGCGTTTGAAACCCTGAAAGCTAAGCTGGTCACAGCACCAGTTATTTCTGCACCAGACTGGACATTACCATTTGAACTAATGTGTGATGCCAGTGACCATGCCATTGGTGCAGTACTAGGACAGAGGCATAACAAGCTTCTGCATGTCATTTATTATGCTAGCCGCGTTTTAAATGATGCCCAGAAAAATTACACAACCATAGAAAAAGAATTGCTTGCAGTGGTTTATGCCATTGACAAGTTTAGATCATACTTAGTAGGATCAAAAGTGATTGTGTATACTGACCATGCTACTCTTAAATATCTACTCACAAAGCAGGATTCAAAACCTAAGCTCATAAGATGGGTGTTGCTTCTGTAAGAGTTTGATATAGAAATAAGAGACAGAAAAGGGACAAAGAACCAAGTGGCTGATCATTTGTCCCGGATAGAGCCAGTAGAAGGGACGTCCTTCCCCTCTATTGAGATCTCTGAAACCTTTCCGGATGAGCAACTGTTTGCCATCCAGGAAACACCATGGTTTGCAGACATTGCAAACTATAAAGCTGCAAGATTCATACCCAAGGAGTACAGCAAGCAACAAAAGAAAAAATTAATTACTGATGCAAAGTACTACCTATGAGATGAACTATATATCTTTAAGAGATGTGCAGACGGAATAATCCGTATGTGTGTGCCTAGAGAAGAAGCACAGAGGATCTTATGGCATTGTCATGGGTCACAATATGGAGGCCATTTCGGACGTGAGCGAACAGCCACCAAGGTCCTCCAATGTAGCTTCTACTGGCCTACACTCTATAGAGATTCCCGAGAGTTTGTACGTAACTGTGACAGTTGCCAAAGAGCTGGTAATCTGCCTCATGGTTATGCCATGCCTCAACAAGGAATCTTGGAGATTGAGTTATTTGATGTATGGGGTATTGACTTCATGGGGCCCTTCCCACCATCATACTCAAACACTTATATTCTGGTGGCAGTCGACTATGTATCAAAATGGGTAGAGGCCATTGCCACACCCACTAATGATACTAAGACAGTGCTGAAGTTCCTCCAGAAACATATCTTCAGCAGGTTTGGTGTCCCTAGAGCACTAATTAGTGATGGGGGCACTCACTTCTGCAACAAACAGCTTTACTCTGCTATGGTCCGGTATGGAATTAGCCACAAGGTGGCAACTCCATATCATCCACAGACAAATGGGCAAGCTAAAGTCTCTAATAGAGAACTAAAAAGAATCCTGGAACAGACTGTAAGTACCCGTAGAAAGGATTGGGCAAGAAGCCTGGATGATGCTCTGTGGGCTTACAGAACAGCATTCAAGACTCCTATAGGGACCTCTCCATACCAGCTTGTGTATGGTAAGGCCTGTCATCTGCCCGTGGAACTGGAGCATAAGGCCTACTGGGCAACCAGATTCTTAAACTTTGATGCCAAATTAGCTGGAGAAAAAAGATTGCTCCAGCTGAATGAGCTAGAGGAATTCAGACTCACTGCTTTCGAAAATGCTAAGCTTTACAAGGAGAAAGCAAAAAGGTGGCATGACAGAAAGTTGTCACCTAGAGTCTTTGAACCAGGACAGAAGGTTCTGCTATTTAACTCTAGGCTCAGATTATTCCCCGGGAAACTGAAATCCCGGTGGAGGGGACCATATGTGATTACAAGCGTGTCACCATATGGCTATGTGGAGCTTCAAGACATTGATTCTGATAAGAAGTTCATTGTTAATGGACAGAGAATCAAGCATTATCTTGAAGGCAATGTTGAGCAAGAGTGCTCAAGGCTGAGGCTAGATTAAAAGCTCAGCAAGGTCCAGCTAAAGACAATAAAGAAGCGCTTAGTGGGAGGCAACCCAATGTTATTTAACTATATCTCTTTATTTTCTATTGCTATTTTATGTTTTCCTTAGGTTGATGATCATGTGAAGTCACAAAAACAATTGAAAAATCAAAAACAGAATGAAAAACAGCATTAAAAATAGCACACCCTGGAGGAGGAACAGTCTAGCGTTTAAACGCCAGAAACAAGCTTCTGTCTGGCGTTTAACGCCAGAGACAAGCACCAAGCTGGCGTTTAACGCCAGAAACAAGCATCTACCTGGCGTTAAACGCCAGAAACAAGCATCTACCTGGCGTTAAACGCCAGAAACAGGCTACATTTGGGCGTTTAACGCCAGAAACAAGCAGCAGTCTGGCGTTAAACACCAGGATTGCACAGCAAGGCCATTTTATACGCCTAATTGGAGCAGGGATGCTAAATCCTTGACCCCACAGGATCCCCACAAGATCTGTGGACCCCACAGGATCCCCACCTACGTCGCCATTCAAATCCAAACCATTCCCCTCCCAAACCCACCCATTCACACACCTCCATCTCCTCCATCTTCTCCACTTCTTTCTTCTTTTGCTCGAGGACGAGCAAACCTTTTAAGTTTGGTGTGGTAAAAGCATTGCTTTTTGTTTTTTTCCATAATTCAGCGGTAGAGCAATTGACTGTAGATCAAAGAGCTATGAGGGAGGAGCAACAAAGGCAAGGAAGAGTGGTGCACAAAATTGTTACTCTCTTACAATTTCACACACATGACCAGCAAGTGCACTGGGTCGTCCAAGTAATACCTTACGTGAGTAAGGGTCGAATCCCACGGAGATTGTTGGTTTGAAGCAATCTATGGTTATCTTGTAAATCTTAGTCAGGAAGTCAATTATGTTTATCAATTGAATTGTGAATAACCAGTAGAGCATAAATTAAAAGTTACTTGTTGTGCAGTAATGGAGAATATGTTGGAGTTGTGGAGATGCTTTGTCTTCTGAATCTCTGCTTTCCTCTGTCTTCTTGTTCACGCACGCACGTCCCCCTATGGCAAGCTGTGTGTTGGTGGATCACCGTTGTCAATGGCTACCTTCCATCCTTCCAGTGAAAACTACGCTCACGTGCTCTGTCACAGCACGGCTAATCACCGGTTGGTTCTCGATCCGGTTGGAATAGGATTTACTATCCTTTTGCATCTGTCACTAACGCCCAGCCTTCAGGAGTTTGAAGCTCGTCACAGTCATTCAATCCTTGAATCCTACTTGGAATACCACGGACAAGGTTTAGACTTTCCGGATTCTCATGAATGCCGCCATCAGTTCTAGCTTATACCACGGAGATTCTGATTAGAGAATCTAAGAGATACTCATTCAATCGGATATAGAACGGAGGTGGTTGTCAGGCACACGTTCATGGTTTGAGGAAGGTGATGAATGTCACTGATCATCACCTTCATCACAGTTAAGCGCGAATGAACATCTTAGATAGGAACAAGCGTGTTTGAATAGAAAACAGAAATACTTGCATTAATTCATCGAGACACAGCAGAGCTCCTCACCCCCAACAATGGGGTTTAGAGACTCATGCCGTCAGAAAATACAAAGTTTAGATCTGAAATGTCATGAGATACAAAATAAGTCTCTAAAAGTCGTTTAAATACTAAACCAGTAGCCTAGGGTTACAAAATATGAGTGGATTATGATGGATGATGCAGAGATCCACTTCTGGGGCCCACTTGGTGTGCTGGGGCCCACTTGGTGTGTGCTGAGGCTGAGACTTTAAGCAATTCACGTGCAGAGGCCATTTGTGGAGTTGAACGCCAGTTTTTGTGCCAGTTTGGGCGTTCAACTCCAGTTTTTTATCCTTTTCTGGCGCTGGACGCCAGAATTGGGCAGAGGACTGGCGTTGAACGCCAGTTTACGTCATCTATTCCTGTGCAAAGTATGGACTATTATATATTGCCGGAAAGCCCTGGATGTCTACTTTCCAACGCAATTGGAAGCACGCCATTTCGAGTTCTGTAGCTCCAGAAAATCCACTTTGAGTGCAGGGAGGTCAGAATCCAACAGCATCAGCAGTCCTTTTTCAGCCTGAATCAGATTTTTGCTCAGCTCCTTCAATTTCAGCCAGAAAAATACATGAAATTACAGAAAAACACACAACTCATAGTAAAGTCCAGAAATATGAATTTTTCCTAAAAACTACTGGAAATAGACTAAAAACTAACTAAAACATACTCAAAACTATATGAAATTATCCCCAAAAAGCGTATAAAATATCCGCTCATCACAACACCAAACTTAAACTGTTGCTTGTCCTCAAGCAACTAGACAAATAAAATAGAAGACTAATAGGTTGAGAAGCAATAATATCTCAGAGTTTTTGAATGAAGCTCAGATTCTAATTAGATGAGCGGGGCTAGTAGCTTTTTGCTTCTGAACAGTTTTGGCATCTCACTTTATCCATTGAAGCTCAGAGTGATTGGCATCTATAGGAACTCAGAATTCAGATAGTGTTATTGATTTTCTTAGTTCAGTGTGATGATTCTTGAACACAGCTTTTTTATGAGTCTTGGTCGTGGCCCTAAGCACTTTGTTTTCCAGTATTATCACCGGATACATAAATGCCACAGACACATAACTGGGTGAACCTTTTCAGATTGTGACTCAGCTTTGCTAAAGTCCCCAATTAGAGGTGTCCAGAGTTCTTAAGCACACTCTTCTTTTTGCTTTGGACCTTGACTTTAACCGCTCAGTCTCAAGTTTTCACTTGACACCTACACGCCACAAGCACATGGTTAGGGACAGCTTGGTTTAGCCGCTCAGACCAGGATTTTATTCCTTTAGGCCCTCCTATCCACTAATGCTCAAAGCCTTGGGATCCTTTTTATTTGCCCTTGCCTTTTGGTTTTAAGAGCTTTTGGCTTTTTTTTTTTGCAAGCTTTGTTCTTTGCTGCTTTTTCTTGCTTCAAGAATCATTTTTATGATTTTTCAGATTATCAATAACATGTCTCATGTTCATTGTTCTTTCAAGAGCCAACATATTTAACAGTCTTAAACAACAAATTCAAAAGACATATGCACTGTTCAAGCATTCATTCAGAAGACAGAAAGCATTGCCACCACATGTAACTAATTAGAATTTCTCTTATTAAAAGCTCGAAATTTTATTGCCTCTTATTCAAAAGATCTACTATTTTATTCATGTTTAATGATGATGAGAAAAATAGACTATAACTTAATTGGAGATAAAATCAAAATAGATACTAATTACTATTATATGACTCCTAAGGTAAAACTAAAATAAGAACAATTATCACAGAGTTAAGGCTAAGATTAGAACTCAACAACCATGAGGTTTGGAAGTGGATGTTCCTCTAGTCTGTGAGGTGCTTGGTCCTTGCTTCTTGGAGTGGGTTGTTTTCCTTTAGGGGCCATGATCTTAGTGATCACGGATAAGCACACCAAACTTAGAGCTTTGCTTGTCCTCAAGCAAAAGAAAAGAAAGGAGATGGGTAGAAGGAGAGCTCCTCCTCACCATCCTGGCGTTTGAACGCCCAAATGCTGCTCTCCTGGGCATTCAACGCCCAGTTGTTGCCCTTTTCTGGCGTTTGAACGCCAGATAGCTATCCTTACTGGCGTTCAGCGCCCACTGGATGCCCATTTTGGGCGCTGAACGCCCAAAATGCCCCTTTACTGGCGTCTTCTTGCCGTTGAGCTCTTTTTCTCTGTTTTGTGTGCAAATTCCTTCTGTAACCCTGTAAACTTATGCAATTGATTCTTTACCTTAGTGTCAGTAAACTTTATATAAACAAATAAAAAAGAAAAATAGGGCAAAATGCTTAGAGGATTGTTGCCCCATGGCTGGGTTGCCTCCCAGCAAGCGCTTCTTTATTGTCTTTAGCTGGACCTTGCTGAGCTTTTTAATCTAGCTTCAGCCTTGAGCATTCTTGCTAAATGTTGCCTTCAAGATAATGCTTGATTCTCTGTCCATTGACAATGAACTTCTTATCAGAATCAATATCTTGAAGCTCCACATAACCATATGGTGACACACTTGTAATCACGTATGGTCCTTTCCACCGGGATTTCAGTTTCCCGGGGAATAGCCTGAGTCTAGAGTTAAACAACAGGACCTTTTGTCCTGGTTCAAAGATTCTAGATGACAGCTTCTTGTCATGCCATTTTTTTTATTTTTCTTTATAAAGCTTGGCATTTTCGAAAGCTGTGAATCTGAATTCCTCTAGCTCATTTAGCTGGAGCAATCGTTTTTCTCCTGCTAATTTGGCATCAAAGTTTAGGAATCTGGTTGCCCAGTAGGCCTTATGTTCCAGTTCCACGGGCAAGTGGCATGCCTTACCATACACGAGTTGGTATGGAGAGGTCCCTATAAGGGTCTTGAATGCTGTTCTGTAAGCCCACAGAGCATCATCCAAGCTCCTTGCCCAATCCTTTCTACGGGTATTTACTGTCCGTTCCAGGATTCTCTTTAATTCTCTGTTAGAGACTTCAGCCTGCCCATTGGTTTGTGGATGATATGGAGTGGCCACCTTGTGGCGAATTCCATACCGAACCATGGCAGAGTAAAGCTGTTTATTGCAGAAGTGAGTGCCCCCATCACTGATTAACACTCTAGGGACACCAAACCTGCTAAAGATATGTTTCTGGAGGAACTTCAGCACTGTTTTAGTATCATTGGTGGGTGTGGCAATGGCCTCAACCCATTTTGATACATAGTCAACTGCCACCAGAATATAAGTGTTTGAGTATGATGGTGGGAAAGGTCCCATGAAGTCAATTCCCCATACATCAAACAACTCTATTTCCAAGATTCCTTGTTGAGGCATGGCGTAACCATGAGGCAGATTACCAGCTCTTTGGCAACTGTCACAATTACGTACAACCTCTCGGGAATCTTTATAGAGTGTGGGCCAATAGAAGCCACATTGGAGGACCTTGGTGGCTGTTCGCTCACCTCCGAAATGGCCTCCATATTGAGATCCGTGGCAATGCCATAGGATTCTCTGTGCTTCCTCTCTGGGGACACACCTACGGATAATTCCGTCTGCACATCTCTTAAAGAGATAGGGTTCATCCCACAAGTAGTACTTTGCATCAGTAACTAATTTCTTCTTTTGTATTCTATTGTACTCCTTGGGTATGAACCTTGCAGCTTTATAGTTTGCAATATCGGCAAACCATGGTTCTTCCTGAATGGCAAATAGATGCTCATCAGGGAACGTCTCAGAGATCTCAAGAAAGGGGAGGGACGTCCCTTTCACTGGCTCTATCCGGGACAGATGATCAGCCACTTGGTTCTCTGTCCCTTTTCTGTCTCTTATTTCTATATCAAACTCTTGCAGAAGCAATACCCATCTGATGAGCCTGGGTTTTGAATCCTGCTTTGTGAGTAGATATTTAAGAGCAGCATGGTCAATATACACAATCACTTTTGATCCTACTAAGTATGATCTGAAATTGTCAATGGCGTAAACCACTGCAAGTAGTTCTTTTTCTGTGGTTGTGTAATTTTTCTGGGCATCATTTAAAACGCGACTGGCATAATAAATGACATGCAGAAGCTTGTCATGCCTCTGTCCCAATACTGCACCAATGGCATGATCACTGGCATCACACATTAACTCAAATGGCAATGTCCAGTCTGGTGCAGAAATGACTGGTGCTGTGACCAGCTTAGCTTTCAGCGTTTCAAACGCCTGCAGGCATGCTGTGTCAAACACAAATGGCGTGTCAGCAGCTAGCAGATTGCTTAGAGGTTTTGCAATTTTTGAAAAATCCTTTATAAACCTCCTATAGAATCCTGCATGCCCCAGAAAGCTTCTGATTGCCTTAACATTGGCAGGTGGTGGTAATTTTTCAATTACCTCTATTTTTGCTTGATCCACCTCTATTCCCTTGTTTGAGATTTTATGCCCAAGAACAATTCCTTCAGTCACCATGAAGTGACACTTTTCCCAGTTTAAAACTAGGTTGGTTTCTTGGCATCTTTTCAGAACAAGTTTCAGGTGATCAAGACAGGAGCTGAATGAGTCTCCATATACTGAGAAGTCATCCATGAAGACTTCCAGAAATTTTTCCACCATGTCAGAGAAAATAGAGAGCATGCATCTCTGGAAGGTTGCAGGTGCATTGCATAGCCCAAAGGGCATCCTTCTATAAGCAAACACTCCGGATGGACATGTGAATGCTGTTTTCTCTTGATCCTGGGGATCTACTGCAATCTGGTTATAGCCTGAGTAGCCATCCAAAAAGCAGTAATAATCATGACCTGCTAGTCTCTCTAGCATCTGGTCTATGAATGGTAAAGGAAAATGATCCTTTCTGGTGGCTGTATTGAGCCTTCTGTAGTCAATACACATGCGCCACCCTGTAACTGTTCTTGTAGGAACCAGTTCATTTTTTTCATTATGAATCACTGTCATGCCTCCCTTTTTTGGGACGACTTGAACAGGGCTCACCCAGGGGCTGTCAGAAATAGGATAAATAATCCCAGCCTCCAGTAATTTGGTGACCTTTTTCTGCACCACTTCCTTCATGGCTGGATTTAGCTGCCTCTGTGGTTGAACCACTGGTTTGGCATTATCCTCCAATAGGATTTTGTGCATGCATCTAGCTGGGCTTATGCCCTTAAGGTCACCTATGGACCACCCAAGAGCTGTCTTGTGTGTCCTTAGCACTTGAATAAGTGCTTCCTCTTCCTGTGAATTTAAAGCAGAGCTTATGATCACTGGAAAAGTGTCACCTTCTCCTAGAAATGCATATTTCAAGGATGGTGGCAGTGGCTTGAGCTCTGGTTTAGGAGGTTTTTCCTCTTTCAGAAGAAAGTTCAGAGGCTCTTTCATGTCCCCTGAATCCTCCAAATCAGGCTGAACATCTTTAAAGATGCCTTCCAACTCTGATTCGAGACTCTCAGCCATGTTGATCTCTTCTACCAAAGAGTCAATAAGGTCAACTTTCATGCAGTCTGTTGATGTGTCTGGATGCTGCATGGCTTTGACAGCGTTCAACTTGAACTCGTCATCGTTGACTCTCAGGGTTATTTCCCCCTGTTGGACGTCAATGAGGGATCGTCCAGTTGCTAGGAAGGGTCTTCCTAGAATGAGAGTAGCACTCTTGTGCTCCTCCATTTCCAGCACAACAAAGTCAGTGGGAAAGGCGAATGGCCCAACTCTGACAATCATGTCCTCAATCACGCCTGATGGGTATTTAGTGGAACCATCAGCAAGTTGGAGACATATCCTGGTTGGTTTAACTTCTTCAGTTAAGCCAAGCTTCCTGATAGTGGATGCAGGTATCAGGTTGATGCTTGCCCCAAGATCACATAAAGCTGTCTTGGTGCAATCACCTTCTAATATGCATGGTATCAGAAAACTCCCAGGATCTTTAAGCTTTTCAGGAAAGCTTTTCAGAATGACTGCACTGCATTCGTCAGTGAGGAGAACTCTTTCTGTTTCTCTCCACTCCTTTTTATGACTCAAGATCTCTTTCATGAACTTGGCATAAGAAGGTATTTGATCAAGTGCCTCTGCAAAAGGAATCTTTATTTCAAGAGTCCTTAGATAATCTGCAAAGCGAGCAAATTGCTTATCCTGCTCCTCTTTCCGGAGTTTTTGAGGATAAGGTATCTTGGCTTTATATTCCTCAACCTTAGTGGTTAAAGAAGCCTTTTTAGAGGGGTTGTTATCAGCACTTGTGTGTGTCTGATCCCTCACTGGCAATTGAGTACCAGAGTCAGAGGCTGGAGTGACGTTAGATGCCAACTCACTGTCTGTTCCTGGCGCCTGAACGCCAGAAATGTGCCCCTGTTGGGCGTTCAGCGCTGAATTCTGCCCCATTTGGGCATTCAGCGCCAGATTCTTGCCCATTTCTGGCGTTGAACGCCAATCCTGCGTTGTTTCTGGCGCTGAACGCCAGTTTTGGGCATGGTCTGGGCGTTCAGCGCCAGCCTTCCACCCATTTTCTGGCGTTTTAGTGCCAGAATTATTTTTCCCTGGGCTCTTACTGTCCTCAGGAGAATATTTGGTGGGTTGCTCATTTCTTGAATTTTTGATGCCTTGAGGTGGGGCATTTAATGTTTTCCCACTTCTTAATTGAACTACTTGGCATTCTTCTGCTATTTGCTTTGATAGCTACTGCTTTGTTTGCTTAAACTGTTCTTCCATATGTATATTAGCTATCCTTGTCTCCTGTAACCTGTCTTTGAATTCAGCTAGCTGCTTTGTTAGAAAATCTAATTGCTGATTGAATTCAGCAGCTTATTTTACAGTACTGAGTTCAGCAGTTACTGTTTTAACCTCTTCATTCATGGAAGGGTTGCTGCTTAGATACAGATGCTGATTCCTGGCAACTGTATCAATGAGCTCTTGAGCTTCTTCAATTGTCTTTCTCATATGGATAGATCCACCAGCTGAGTAATCTAAAGACATCTGAGCTCCTTCTGCAAGCCCATAGTAGAAGATGTCTAACTGAACCCACTCTGAAAACATTTCAGAGGGGCATTTTCGTAGCATCTCTCTGTATCTCTCCCAGGCATCATAAAGAGATTCATTATCTCCTTGTTTAAAGCCTTGGATGTCCAGCCTTAGCTGTGTCATCCTTTTTGGAGGGAAATATTGATTCAGGAATTTTTCTGTCAGCTGTTTCCATGTTCTTATGCTGGCCTTAGGTTGGTTATTTAACCACCTTTTAGCTTGATCTTTTACAGCAAATGGAAACAGTAATAGTCTGTAGACATCCTGATCTATTTCCTTATCATGTACTGTGTCAGCAATTTGTAAAAATTGTGCCAGAAACTCTGTAGGTTCTTCCTGTGGAAGACCGGAATACTGGCAACTTTGCTGCACCATGATAATGAGCTGAGGATTCAACTCAAAGCTACTAACTCCAATGGAGGGTATGCATATGCTACTCCCATACGAAGCAGTAGAGGGGTTAGAATATGACCCCAAAGTCCTCCTGGACTGTCCATCTCCACTTATGTCCATGATGGATCTATGGATATAACTTGGATTGATTTACCTTTTTATTTATTTTATTTTATAAGAAGTAAATACTTAAATAAAATAAAATAACTAAAAAGAATTTGAATTTTGAAATAAAATTTTTTTTTTCGTAAAAAAAAATTAAAAATAATTAGTTAAAAAAAACGAAATTTTTGAAAAAGAGGGAAGATATTTTCGAAAATTAGAGAGAGAGAGTTAGTTAGGTAGTTTTGAAAAAGTTAAGAAACAAACAAAAAGTTAGTTAGTTAGTTGAAACAAATTTTGAAAAGATAAGAAGTTAGGAAGTTAGAAGAGATATTTTGAAAAGATATTTTTTTTGAATTTAGTGAGGAGAGAGAAAAACAATAAGATAGTACAAGATTTAAAATTTTTAGATCTAATGCTCCTTGTTTTCGAAAAATTTGGAGGGAAAACACCAAGGAACACTAAACTTAAAAATTTTAAGATCAAGACACAAGGAAACTCAAGAACACTTTGAAGACTCACAAGAACACAAGAACATGAAGGAAGAACACCAAACTTAAAATTTTTAGAAAACCAAACCAAAATTTTCGAAAATCAAAGGGGAATCAACAAGAAAACACCAAACTTAAAGTTTGGCACAAGATTTAATAGAAAAAATATTTTTGAAAAAGAAGGTTTTGAAAAGAGTATAAAAGATTCTAACCCAATCAAATTAATGCTCTAGCCAAATGAGTTATGGGACCTTCAAAAAATTTTAAGAAAGATTATTTTTGAAAACACCAAACTTAAAGTTTGGCACAGGATTTAATAGAAAAATTATTTTTGAAAAAGGTTTTTTTTTTTTAAAAAAAATATGATACCCAATTATCATGAACATAAACACCACGTTCTAAATAACTGAGCTATAAGTTTAAAGTATTTTAACAAGGGGTAATTAATAAAAGACTCTAAACCAAAAAAAAGAAAGATTTTTCCTAATCTAAGCAACAAAGTAATCCGTCAGTTGTTCAAACACGAACAATCCCCGGCAACGGCGCAAAAAACTTGGTGCACAAAATTGTTACTCTCTTACAATTTCGCACACATGACCAGCAAGTGCACTGGGTCGTCCAAGTAATACCTTACGTGAGTAAGGGTCGAATCCCACGGAGATTGTTGGTTTAAAGCAATCTATGGTTATCTTGTAAATCTTAGTCAGGAAGTCAATTATGTTTATCAATTGAATTGTGAATAACCAGTAGAGCATAAATTAAAAGTTACTTGTTGTGCAGTAATGGAGAATATGTTGGAGTTGTGGAGATGCTTTGTCTTCTGAATCTCTGCTTTCCTCTGTCTTCTTGTTCACGCACGCACGTCCCCCTATGGCAAGCTGTGTGTTGGTGGATCACCATTGTCAATGGCTACCTTCCATCCTTCCAGTGAAAACTACGCTCACGTGCTCTGTCACAGCACGGCTAATCACCGGTTGGTTCTCGATCCGGTTGGAATAGGATTTACTATCCTTTTGCATCTGTCACTAACGCCCAGCCTTCAGAAGTTTGAAGCTCGTCACAGTCATTCAATCCTTGAATCCTACTCAGAATACCACGGACAAGGTTTAGACTTTCCGGATTCTCATGAATGCCGCCATCAGTTCTAGCTTATACCACGGAGATTCTGATTAGAGAATCTAAGAGATACTCATTCAATCGGATATAGAACGGAGGTGGTTGTCAGGCACACGTTCATGGTTTGAGGAAGGTGATGAATGTCACTGATCATCACCTTCATCACAGTTAAGCGCGAATGAACATCTTAGATAGGAACAAGCGTGTTTGAATAGAAAACAGAAATACTTGCATTAATTCATCGAGACACAGCAGAGCTCCTCACCCCCAACAATGGGGTTTAGAGACTCATGCCGTCAGAAAATACAAAGTTTAGATCTGAAATGTCATGAGATACAAAATAAGTCTCTAAAAGTCGTTTAAATACTAAACCAGTAGCCTAGGGTTACAAAATATGAGTGGATTATGATGGATGATGCAGAGATCCACTTCTGGGGCCCACTTGGTGTGCTGGGGCCCACTTGGTGTGTGCTGAGGCTGAGACTTTAAGCAATTCACGTGCAGAGGCCATTTGTGGAGTTGAACGCCAGTTTTTGTGCCAGTTTGGGCGTTCAACTCCAGTTTTTGATCCTTTTCTGGCGCTGGACGCCAGAATTGGGCAGAGGACTGGCGTTGAACGCCAGTTTACGTCATCTATTCTTGTGCAAAGTATGGACTATTATATATTGCTGGAAAGCCCTGGATGTCTACTTTCCAACGCAATTGGAAGCACGCCATTTCGAGTTCTGTAGCTCTAGAAAATCCACTTTGAGTGCAGGGAGGTCAGAATCCAACAGCATCAGCAGTCCTTTTTCAGCCTGAATCAGATTTTTGCTCAGCTCCTTCAATTTCAGCCAGAAAAATACCTGAAATTACAGAAAAATACACAACTCATAGTAAAGTCCAGAAATATTAATTTTTCCTAAAAACTACTGGAAATAGACTAAAAACTAACTAAAACATACTCAAAACTATATGAAATTATCCCCAAAAAGCGTATAAAATATCCGCTCATCAAAGAGACATAGAGGAGCTCAAGAACACCATTGGTTCTTCAAGAAAAGGAAGACGCTACCCTCACTAACGTGGACCCGTGCCTTAATCTCCTTGTTCTTATTTTCCTGTTTTTCGTTTACTATGGCTTTATGTTTTATTTATGTTTGTGTCTTTACTATATGATCATTAGTGTCTAAGTGTATATGCCTTAAAGTTATGAATGTCTTATGAATCCATCGCCTCTCTTAAATGAAAAATGTTCTAAAAAAAACAAAAGAACAAGAAGTACATGGTTTTGAATTCATCCTTGAAATTAGTTTAATTATTTTGATGTGGTGACAATACTTTTTGTTTTCTGAATGAATGCTTGAACAGTGCATATGTCTTTTGAATTTGATGTTTATGAATGTTAAATATGTTGGCTCTTGAAAGAATGATGAAAAGGAGAAATGTTATTTGATGATCTGAAAAATCATAAAATTGATTCTTGAAGCAAGAAAAAGCAGTGAATACAAAAGCTTGCGGAAAAAAATGGCGAAAAAAAAGAGAGAAAAAGAAAAAGCAAGCAGAAAAAGCCAAAAGCTCTTTAAACCAAAAGGCAAGAGCAAAAAGCCAATACCCCTTAAAATCAAAAGGCAAGGGTAATAAAAAGGATCCAAGGCTTTGAGCATCAATGGATATGAGGGCCTAAAGGAACAAAATCCTGGCCTAAGCGGCTAAACCAAGCTGTCCCTAACCATGTGCTTGTGGCGTGAAGGTGTCAAGTGAAAACTTGAGACTGAGCGGTTAAAGTCAAGGTCCAAAACAGAAGAAGAGTGTGCTTAAGAATCCTGGACACCTCTAATTGGGGACTTTAGCAAAGCTGAGTCACAATCTGAAAAGGTTCACCCAATTATGTGTCTGTGGCATTTATGTATCCGGTGGTAATACTGGAAAACAAAGTGCTTAGGGCCACGGCCGAGACTCATAAAGTAGCTGTGTTCAAGAATCAACATACTGAACTAGGAGAATCAATAACACTATCTGAATTCTAAGTTCCTATAGATGCCAATCATTCTGAACTTCAATGGATAAAGTGAGATGCCAAAACTATTCAAGAGGCAAAAAACTACAAGTCTCGCTCATCTGATTGGAGCTAAGTTTCATTGATATTTTGGAATTTATAGTATATTCTCTTCTTTTTATCCTATTTGATTTTCAGTTGCTTGGGGACAAGCAACAATTTAAGTTTGGTGTTGTGATGAGCGGATAATTTATACGCTTTTTGGCATTGTTTTTAGTATGTTTTCAGTATGTTTTAGTTAGTTTTTATTATAATTTTATTAGTTTTTAATTAAAAATCACATTTCTGGACTTTACTATGAGTTTGTGTGTTTTTCTATGATTTCAGGTATTTTCTGGCTAAAATTGAGGGACCTGAGCAGAAATCAGATTCAGAGGCTCACAAAGGACTGCAGATGCTGTTGGATTCTGACCTCCCTGCACTCAAAGTAGATTTTCTAGAGCTACAGAACTTTAAATGGCGCAATTTCAATTGGGTTGGAAAGTAGACATCTAGGGCTTTCCAGAAATATATAATAGTTCATACTTTGCTCAAGGATAGACGACGTAAACCGGCGTTCAACGCTAGTTTCATGTTGTAGTCTGGCGTTCAGCGCCAGAAACAGGTTACAAGTTGGAGTTCAACACCAGAAACAGGTTATAAGCTGGTGTTCAACTCCAGAAACAGCCCAGGCACGTGAGAAGCTTAAGTCTCAGCCTCAACACACACCAAGTGGGCCCCAAAAGTGAATTTTTGCACTATCCATCTTAGTTTACTCATTTTCTATAAACCTAGGTTACTAGTTTAGTATTTAAACAACTTTTAAAGACTTATTTTGTACCTCATGACATTTTAGATCTGAACTTTGTACTCTTTGACAGCATGAGTCTCTGAACTCCATTGTTGGGGGTGAGGAGCTCTGCTGTGTTTCGATGAATTAATGCAACTATTTCTGTTTTCTATTCAAACACGCTTGTTTCTATCTAAGATGTTTATTCGCACTTCAATATGATGGATGTGATGATCCATGACACTCATCATCATCCTCAACCTATGAACGCGTGCCTGACAACCACCTCCATTCTATCTTCGATTGAATGAATATCTCTTGGATTCTGATTGGTATAAGCCAGAATCCATTGGCAACATTCTTGAGAATCCGGAAAGTCTAAACCTTGACTGTGGTATTCCGAGTAGGATTCAGGGATTGAATGACTGTGACGAGCTTCAAACTCACAAGGGCTGGGCGTAGTGACAGACGCAAAAGGATCAATGGATCCTATTCCAGCATGAGTGGGAACCGACAGATGATTAGCCGTGCGATGACAGCGCACCTGGACCTTTTTCACTGAGAGGACGGATGGTAGCCATTGACAACGGTGATCCACCAACACACAGCTTGCCATAAGAGGAACCTTGCGTGCGTGAAGAAGAAGACAGGGAGAAAGCAGAGATTCAAAAGACAAAGCATCTCCAAAACTCCAACATATTCTCCATTACTGCATAACAAGTAACCTTTAATTCATGCTATTTAGCTTTCATAAACAAAAGTAATTTTTATTATTAATATCCTGACTAAGATTTACAAAGATAACCATAGATTGCTTCAAGCCAACAATCTCCGTGGGATCGACCCTTACTCACGTAAGGTATTACTTGGACGACCCAGTGCACTTGCTGGTTAGTGGTACGAGTTGTAAAAAGTGTGATTTACAATTCGTGCACCAGGGGCATTTTAGTAATTTCAAATAAAAATAGGGATATTATAGTAATTAGAAATAAATTCTAATCCATTAATAATAATGTATAAAAATACTATTTGCTCATCAATTTCATAAATTATTTTCAATAAAATGTCCCAACCAAATAATTAGAAATAATATACTTAATTTCTTCATTTTCCAAAATAGCAATATTAATATTTAAAATATTAATTATCTAATCCAAATCATATAAAATCCTTATTATTTCATAACTATCAACTTTATAATTTAAATATAGAAAATAATCCAATAATCATAAAATTGGATAATAATCATAACTTATCTCAAATTCAATAAATCAAAACTTGCCTTAATTACCTTTAATAAAATAATCTCTGAACTTAAGGCTATAAATAACTATATAATTTGAGACTTGATCATAATAAGACTTTTCAAAAGTTCTGGGTCTTACATACTACCCACCTTACAAAAATTTTCGCTCTCGAAAATTGATACAAAACGAAAGGAATTTCATAACAGTTCACCCTTGAACACATTTAAGGAAGAAGCAGAAATATCCCCAAAACATAAACATATATACGATTTTCAAATACTTGGATTGTCACATGCATAAGGGTACAAAGGTAGGAGTATGATTGCAAAGCAAACATTACAAGATAGGCTCAATGCAAAAGATGACATGGTTCAAGCATGTGATAGTAAAGCAAGGCATTGAAGGCTATAAGACATGATGGGGCTAAAACGACGTGCTCAACATTCGCACACTAATCTCATATCAACCTCAAAGCTTCAACTTCCCAACTCCATCAAGCACTTTACAATCCCCATATCCGGTCATAAGCCTAACGACCGCAAACCCGTTCGCAAGGAACAAAACACCCACAACTCTTAACGTTGCACACCTACCACTTTAACTTTTGTATGCACACATCACGTCTTAAAGAACTAACGCATCACGTTACTATATCTACAGATCGCACGTGATATCAAAACAATTCTCAAGTCTACTCAGAAGAATACGAGATCTTAGAAAGGAGAGACAATTGTCAAAGACAATACTCATAGATTTGAAAGAATATATCCAGTTCCAGATAAACAAGGATGTTCAAGCAATAAAGTTTGCTAGACACAATTCAATTGACAACTTCAAAGATAACCCTTAGATCAAAGAAGTTCAATAGGATCAATAAGAAGAAAACCAGCGCATCAGTTTGAAACAAACTCAAGCTGAGTCGAGGAAGCATGAGGTTTACAGAAGAGAATATTTCAAACCCAAGACAAAGCTCACAGAACTCAAGAGCACGATTACAAATACTTTCGAATACATTGTTCATGAAAAAGTCGAAAACTTGCGAAAAAAACCACTTTGCAGTCTAGAAGAAAAGTTGAGCAACAAACATTCTTCAAGAGAGTAGCAAAAGCATAAATGTGGCTTTACTTCAATACAATTTCATGCTGAAGTAGATCATGTAGAGTTTTAAAAACAAAATGCACACAAGTTTGGCTAAGAGCTAAAATATTTCCTCAAATATTTTAGAAAGATAATTAGGTGCACAACCTAACCAAAAGCAATCATAAAACTCGAAAGAGAATCAAATGCTTGTTCAAAAATTCTAAAAATTCATATTCAAACAAGCGTGTATAACATTTAGAGCATGGACGAAAGAGGAAGTTAAACTCTTTTTAGAAAAGAAACTCCGAAGTGAAAATTTGCTTACAATTTTGGTAAAGGAAATAAGTGGTGCGTTAAACGAACCGATTTCCACTAAACAAGGAAGCTTTCCAAAACTTCATTTAAAATAGCGCATGCCAACTTTAAAACAATTTCGTTAAAAATTGAACAATGATTTCAATTATAACCAAGCAACTGAAAAATAATTTCGATTTGGAACTTCTTCAAAGAGAGTTCAATCTGCTTTATAAAATTCAAAACAAGACTCCAAAAGTATACTTAAAATCACCATCTCACAACGATATTCAAGAAGATTAGGATGTACTTGAAAAGGAGTCAAGCCATACAAGAAAAGATCTTAAATCAAAGTAGTTTAAACAAGATCCACTAGTCGTGAGACATCCAACAAGCCTACAATGGATCCAAAAGAAAGTCATAGGAAAAGACGACTCAATCATTAGTAATTTCTCAAGGATAAATCTTTGACTAAAAACTCTTGTAGAGATAATGAAAGGATAATTGATGCACTAATTTGAAACGAATCAAACTGACTCATATAAGAATGAGATTCACCAGAGAAGAAAAACCAATATCAATGGAGATGTTCACAAAATGTGAAAGATTAGTTAAAAACAAAGTCAAGTATGACATTCATAGAGATGGAAGGTTTAATAGAGAATTTAGTCCGTCCATAGGAAGAAAGCTATGAGTCCAACAGTTTCAAAAGGACAACAATGGCATAAATCATGTAGTATGCTAAATCAAACTCAAATCAAAATGAATTAAGTAAAGTTTATCAAACGAAACTCAACCGGGATAAAAGCGAGAAATCCTTTCTTTCCAAAATTTTGAAAAGTACTCGAATGCATAATCACATAAAGATGTGCATTAGAACTATAGTAAAATCGCCAGAAAGTCAAATTGTATTTTAAGAAAGTGCAGTTCCACAACACAGTAAAAGCACAGACGAGGTATTAGAAATAAATAGTTGTTAAATTGTATAAGAAATGTTCAAAATTGCCCATATAGATAAGTGTATATCTCTTTAACAGCAATTTTCATAAAAATCTCAAAATTGGCTGTGATCACTGCCAAGTAAGAGAAAAACCGAATCAACAATTTCTCAAAGAATGGACTCAGAACCCGGAGTTAAAAGGCACAGCGCATTAAGACAAGTTCAAAGCCATATCAAAGAATACCTGAATCAAGAAGAACTCAAACAGAGGAAGATAGACGCAACAAGGATTCCAAACAAGCATATGCAATTAAGATCAAACAAGAATGCATATGAATAGGGGAATAGAGTTGAAAAATCAAACTACTTTTCAAAAGGATTAGCAAACAAGAACTTCAAATTAGGACATAAAAGAACAGGCCGACTCGAACAGAATTCAAGACACAACTAAATAGCCTCGAGAAATAGTTTCTAACGTTCCCAAAACCTGCGATTCGCTTTACTCAAAACTCGTATATCATCTATGATAACCTATTAGTGCTCTCATATACATAATTCACTAGTATTAAGCCGGCCAAACTTAATATCAAGAATTATGCAATGCAAGACTAACAGCGTTAATCAATAGACCATCATGTGCATAAAGCTCTAATCCTCGTCATTCGACAAGACTTAGTACATGACAAACGCTCAGAGTATGCAATTGAAGTATAGTCGGTCCATTCCTAAGGCTCTACAGGAAGGACTGCTCTGATACCATAATGTAACACCCTAACTACCAAAACTCACGCTTCCGGCTACGCGACTCTGATAGCTCGGACATTACAATGACACTTATACTATTTAATACTAAAATATGAGCCTGTTTAAACTTTAAACTGCAAAACCGCTCCCAAAAATACTTTCGTTCGGTAATGTACATCCATAGATACCATACAACTTACAAAAACTCATAACGAGTACATCCATATATATACATATACATATAAATAACATTACAAGCATTACCCAATACAATTCCTATCCCTCTTACAGAATATATCAAGATAAAGGCGAGAGTATAATGAGTAATAATCTAAAGCAATACAGAGCATCACAACAACAACTAAATAAACTCTTCATGACTTCGGCGCCCATATCCTGAAAGGGAAAAAATGTAGGGGGTGAGAACATCATCCTCGAAAGGGTTCTCAGTAGAGGGTTTTTGGGAATTACTGTAATAGGATACGTAAAGATAAACCGTACTAGTGATTAATAACCGTCTTATGCCTCCTTTTCAAAAACAACGGTTTACAGTAAAAGTAAAGTCTGAAAATCTTTTCTGAAAGAAGAACCGTTCAATTCTCAAAAATTCAAAAGCTTTTCAAAACGGTTTATCTATTCTGAACCAAAACAGCCTTTCATATTTTATTCCAAACCAGAAACACAAAACTGAAATCAACTATCGGTTCATCTCATTTCAACCACGGCCCTAGGCCCAAACAATCCAACCATCAACCAATCACCACAGTCCAACAGAGTCCCAGTAGCAAACACAAATAGGAAGATGCAAGCACAAACAAACAGTTATTGCAAGTAGAACAATTAGCAATTATTCACATAGGCAAACCAAGTATAATATGCACACCCAAACAATGTCACATAGATGCATATGATGCATGCCTGTCCCTAGTGGCTGATGATATCATCTGTCGGTTATAGAGTCAACCCGACAAGTCCTGGTAGCTAACCATTGGACTGTCCCTCTGTCGCGCATCCCCAACTCGAGTTATACTCATCATAAACTTGATCATAATCATGATCCATATCCATCACTCTCACTGGTGAATATTTACAGGGGCGAGCTCATCCGAGACTTTCACAGTGCCTGGCCACACTTACGACATAGGGTCAAAAGAGCTTCGAGTCTCAACCTGGAGCACGTAGTGGCTAGCCACTGCTTCCTCCCAGGGAAACTCTCATCTCCGATAGTGGAAGTGCAACATTCACATTTATCAATGATTCAGCATATACATGCATTCAATCTCATCCATGGATCAACATCCATCTCAGCCATCCGGCTCACGGTTCAGTCCAGAACCAGCCAATATTCATATCATACACAGCCATTCCGGCTCACGGTTCAATCCAGAACCAACCAGTATTCATAATCATACACAGCCATTCCGGCCCATAATAAAACAACACTTCCACCATTCAAAATCATCAAATTCATAAAATCGGCATTTAAGTCATAAATCACTTTTTCTCAAATCATTTCACTTTGAAATCAAGTTTCAACTCTTTTCAGCCTTGGCTTTAAAGATCTCATTTCTCAAATTATCTCAGGCTCATAAGCCACTTTTATTCAAGGAAAATTCCATTTTTAAAACAAGCCACTCTCGACTTCCTCTTTCCAAAACTTCCAAAACCATGGAAAGTTAAAGATTTCTTTTGAAACATTCAAAATCACCCATCCAACAATTGAATTTTTGTAACAAATTTCTCGACAGAGTCCCAAGTCCTTAGGGGAGAATAGCATAACTCATTTCGCTAAATTCATTTAATGGTATACACATAATAAAAAATTAACCGAATACAGAACGTATCCATCACAAACACACAGCAATGTGTATAGCCGAAAACAAACATGATGATGTCTCCAGATTTACATAATAGTACAAGTATATATATATATATATATAGAAAGAACTAACCCATGATGGTATATATACATATATATAATGCAGGCACATAGTAAATTATATATATGCAGTAGCAACAAACCGAACTTCGTAAGGATGTTTAATATATATATATATATATTAAATTATATATATGCAGTAGCAACAAACCGAACTTCGTAAGGATGTTTAAAATATATATATATATATATATATAGCACAAAAAATTCCAAATGTATACGCATATACATATATTAATTCCAAAGGAATAATAAACTGAATACTTTGATGATTAAATTATGGATGGCTCTCATACCACTTGTTAGAATAAATTAATTTCAATAACCCAGATCATTCATATTGAATCACCAAAAATATAACATAATGTAGAAACGTACATTTACTCATAAGAGTTAGAAATTGATGGAAGAATTTGGATCTTGTGGTTCTTTCGATCTTCCTCAACCAAAGCCTTCTGTATTCCTAGGAGGCTGAATCGTGACTCTTTTGATGGGGAAAGAGCAATAAAGGCGGCTTTGGTATATTGGAGACCGAAACCCTATTTATATTTGAGCATGGCACCCATTAAACCCTAAAACCCAAACAAAATAATATCTAAAGTCCAAAAAATAATATATCTAAAATCCAAAAGATAATTATCTAAAGAACAAAAGATAATATCCGGTTTTATTCTCATTTAATTCCAAATTAAAAGTAATAATGACTTATTCAATTTAGTATTTATAACAATAAATGAGATTATCATTATATAAGTCATTTAATTTGAAATAGCATAATTTGTGATTATAATTAATATATGTATTACCCACAAACAAATTAGGAAATTAAAATAATTTTCTAACAATCTAATGTATAATTTATTTATTTTTTTGATATGATTAATGTATAATTTATTGTGGATTGATTTATTATCCAACTTTTTTATAAATATTGTAGTATGTGAAAATAGTGATTTTATTTTATTATTATTATTTGAAAAATTATTCATAATTTTTTTTATTATGTAGTTAGCTTAATTAATAATCTTTATTAATATTTTTCTACCAAAAAAACCATATTTAAACTATTTATATATTTTTCTAATATTAATAAATAAATAAGTATTTATAGTATTTTATTTATTGTCTTAGATAATAGCTTAAGTTGTATGTTAAATAATATAAATTATATTTTGTATATTAAATTTACCCATATTAAGAAGAGAAAAATTATGTAATAAATCATATGTTATAAAAATTAGTTGATTTATACGTAAATTAACTTTATTAAAAATAAAAAAATAATTTATCATATATAATAATCCTTGATATATGTAGTATCATGTATATATTAGGATGATCTATTTTAATTATGTGAATTATTATTATTGTTATTATTATTATTATTGTTCACATTTTCATTACATTAGAAAACAATATTTAACATTAAAAAATAAAAAATATAATTAGATTTTTTTTAGTTTGATTAAAAAATCTCTTGTAAGCATATTCAACTTTTATATATACTAAATGTATTAATATTTAATAATATAATATTTGTTACAACAATGACTAAAAATATTAACTCAAGTGAGTAAGATTAACTTAGATCCATTACTCGAATTAGGTTCCTTATCTTAGGATTCAATACAGATGAAATCTATGTGTTTCATCTCAAATAGACTCAAATTGAATTTCTGTTGTTAGTTAAAGATGGTAATGTATATTCATGTGAGTGCGGCGGATTTTCTTTCCCGTCCTTTAGTCCTGTGTTAAAAAAAATCCTATCTATCTTTATTGCAAGTCCCTATTTAATTATCTTCTTAGGGAATGTAGATACCCATAGTTATCTATAGATATTCTTTAATTTTTTAAAAAAATTAACAAAAATCGTCATAATATAATAATTATAAAATAATCAATTCAATAATATAATTCAATACAATTCATAATATATTCATTATGAAAAATAACATTTCAAAATTAAAGACATGAAGAGTATTAATAGCAATGAAAACTTAAAATTATATGTAAGCAAATTAAAATGATATATTTAATGTGATTTGTAAGGAAAAATTTCTGTTACTCAAGTATAATATACGTTTTATTATTTTTTACATAACAATATTAGTTTTAATTTATATATTATTATTATTGAATATTAAAAATAAACAATATTTGTATTATTAGTATTTTTATGACCTTCCTCAACTCTAACTGTGATTAGGTCTAAAAGCTCGCTCACTTCATTAGAAACAAATATAATCTAATAAGTTTCTATCTGATAGTGTTATACATTGAGATCATCATAGGAGAATTAATTTTAGCGAGTTAATGGTACAGTGCTTAGTCACCACAGGAATGTTTTTACATAAAATTATCAATCAATTATGTATGACTTCTGATGAAAATAATATATTCAACATGAATATTGTTTATTAGGTAAAAGATAACAAATTGACAAAGAAAATTTATTACAATAGATATATTTATTTTAACAAATATTCTTCTATCGAATACTATAAAAAATACATTGATTACCCTGATTCCTACCGATCTAACTTCCATTGGCAGTAGTAGGATGCTTAAATTGAGTCATTTATAGGCTATGGTATTCATCAAATAAATAATCAATGAAATATTCATCCATACCTTCTCATTTTGTGTACATTTATACATAAAAGAAATTATACATAAAGAAAATAAGAGAAAAAAAGTTGAAATAACAAGAGCGATAAAAATGATGAGTCTTAGAGCAACTCTAATGAAATCAATTTTAGGTATCAATTTTGATCCTATAGTAAATGAACTAATTTAAAATTAAAACTTGCATTGGATATAATTTTTGACATAATACTGGTATCAAGAGATACCGTATCACTTAAAAAAAAGAGTTAAATGTTGTCACTTATTTAAACCCATCCATTAAATAAACACTAACGATATTATTGTAACATTGTAACGTTGTTTTATTATAACATTGTAACAAAGACTTAACTAAATTTACTCAAATAAATTAGATGTACTTATTTGTACCGTGTATTTTATTACTTTATTTTTTATTATCTTATCAATTTGGTAGAAAAATAGATCCAAATTGATTTAACGTAATTTTTTAAATTATTTATAAAATTCTAATTTTTCTATAATCTAAATATGGTAATTTAGGCATGTTTATGGATCGGATCCGATCCGCATATTCGCAGTGTTTATCCGAATCCAACCCGAAAAAATGCGGATATGGATCCAATCCGCAAGACTATCAGATTGCGGATTTTGTATAGGTATTCGCATATTCGCGTATCCGCAAAACTAAAGAAATAAATAAATAAATATTCTTTTTATGTTTTATTATTTTCACTAATAATTATCATATATGTTGTATTATTTTAATTTATTATTTAAGAAAAGTATGTTTAATAATATTTTAAGAGTAAACATATTTAAAAGAATAGAAAAATAAATTTTATTGATATTTTTAATAAAAATAAGCTTTTAAAAATATTTTTGTGTTTTGCGGATATATCCGATCTGATCCGCACATGGATCGAATCCAAACTTAAAAATTGCGAATATTGGATCCGATGATTTTAGTACGGATCGAATAGAAATTTTGGCCATAACCGATGCGCGTTCACCCTATATGGTATATAATTATTAATTTTGTAATTTTATATTTTATTTTATTTAAATTTTCACAATTTAATTAAATTTATTTAAAATAATAAAAAATAATTTAGAATTTAGATTGAAACAAAATCAAGTATTGGAGTGACAAATTTTACATTAAGTTTCAAATCAAGTCTTATGATATGTCCACAAATATTTATATGGTATCTTGTAAGACCTAAAATAAAATAAAATTAGTACCAAGCATTAGAGATGCTCTTATAAACTTGTTGACCATCTATATATAAAAGATCATAGATCATGATTATCTAACAAAATTAATTTGTATTTATTACATTCAATTTGAATAAGTAAAAAATCATCTTATTTTAGTTTGGTCCTTAATTCACATGATTTGAATTTGACTCAATAGATATGATTTGATCTGATTTGATATGATTATTAATAGAAAATATCTCAATTACCTATTTTATTCATAAATTTATTATTTTAATAACTAATAAATTAATCAAATTAATTAATTAATATACATAATTATTATAATTAATTTGGTTTAATAAATTAAAAGAAATAAATTAAAAAATACTACCAGAATATAAAAAAAATAAATTAAAAATACTACTAAAATAAATTGATATAAATTATAATAAATTGTGTGATATTTAAATATCCAATCAAATCAATTAGTTGATATAATTAATTTATCATAGTAAATTATATTTAATGAATTAAAAAGATAAATCGAAAAACACTTTCAAAAGTATGCCACATCAACTTCATCATCTATTCTATTATATAAAAATCGGATTTCTGCACTTAATAATGAAGCGTAGTAGCATGCTCCGAAGAGTGTTTCCCAATTTAATTATTTTAACTCATCTAATATAATTTATTACCATGACTTAATTATATCAACTAATTGATTTGATTATATATTTAAATATTAATATAATTTATTATAATATATATTACTTAATTAATTTTACTACATTAATTATAATTTGTTATGTTAGTTAATTAATTTATTCATTTATAAAGTCTAAAATAAAATAAATAATTTGTTGTTTATTCTAATTGAATTCATTAAATTTAATTATACATTATATACGAATTAATAATAATTTATAAATCACTCTAATTTATAATATTCAATAAAATAATTTGTAAATCACTTTATATTATGTATTAACGAAATATTATATATGTCTTAATGTGTTAATTAAATATTATATACGTATAGAAAAATAAATACAAAGATGATTTATATAATATTGATAATATTATATTAGCACGGTGATTTTTTTTTGTTTTGATATCATATAATATTGATAATGATAATATTATTATATAGTATTATATAAACTTTTCGATATTAGTATAAAAAATTAAAAAATTATTTCTTATGGCAATCACTCTTAGTGAAATAGTGTGTCCCTTATATAGTATTGATAATTATTGCTTAATTTAAAGTAATTGTATGTCGGTATCTTAAATTTATTTTTCAATAATGATCTAAATAGATAAATCTAATTAAATTGAATGATTATATAAAATATTTTATACTATTAATATACTAAAATTAAATTCATTTTTCGGTACAGAATTTTATAGGTGAATTTTATACAAGATTAAGTTATTTTTTATTTTTTTTATTTGTTTTATCTGTGTTATTTTATTTAATTTTAAGTAGCATCATATTTACAATTACCGGCAGTATGATATTTTATAAAATATGAAAATTAATTTTTTTTATAATTTAAATATCAATGTTTGAGTTAATTTTAATTTAACTTTTTTAAATTAACGTTATCTTTCATTTAGATCTTGATTAATTTAAAATACAAAAATACTAATCTATTCTTTTCTCTTTAAATAATAACAACTTTAATTTATTTATTGTCTTTTTTTCTTTTTATATTTTGTTTAGCAAAAATAATATATGGATTAGGATGGAATTAAGAAACACTCTATGTGATACATGTTTCGCACTAATAAATTCATATGAAATAGAAGAGAAGAAAACAGAAAGTTAAAAAACACTGAGTTAAATGGTGTAAACAGATTCATAGAAGTCAAATGTCTGTGTATTCTCATATCTCATCTCATTTTTTAAAGTTCAAACACATTTTGAATGTACGAATTTTAATTATATTTGTTTTTTCCCTCTTCAATAAATACTACCATCTCTTCCTATTTTTGCTATAGGCTTGTCTTTTATTTAAAAAACACAAAAAAATGTAAAAAGAAAAATCAAAGAAATTAAAGTTATTATATTTAAAAAATTAAATGCTCTTTTAATTAAATAACTATGTAATTCCTATCTAGATATAAATTATATTTTAATATATTGAGTGGTAAATATAAAAAAATATATAATAGATAAGTTAAAAGAACGAATAATGAGATATCTATCTATTTTATTATATAAAAATCGAATTTTTGCACTTAATGATAAAACTGACGTCGCATGCTTTTGAGAATGTTTTCTGATTTATTTCTTTTAACTCATTAAATATAATTTATTACGGTGGATTAATTATATCAACTAATTAATTTGATTAGATATTTAAGTATCACAATTTAATATTATGTATATCAATTAATTGAATATAATTGTTAGAGTATAATTAGTATCAATTAGATCAATTAGCATTATTTAACATATCTGAATATTTATTATAGGATATTACGTCTTTATTATTTCGATTCTCTTAGCACCTATAAATATCCTTCTATATTGTATCATTCTACACAACTTCAATACACACAAACCTTTTCTCTATTGCTCTCTCTAACCTTTTTTAATAATAATAAATATAATTTAATTTAGTTAGAAGTTCATTATTTTATAGTCTTCTATAAAATAATCACTAGAAAAAAAGAATTTAAAATGGCATTGACATTACAACGGTTTTAAAGAACCGCCGTAATACCCAGTTATTATGGCATTTTTTGTTGCTGCCATAATTAACTTTGGGTTTGGTGGCGGTTCTGGTGATTATGGCGGTTTTGAACTGCTGTTTTCACACGTATATAAAACAAAGGAACTGCAACCCTAGCTCGTTAAACGAAACACATCATAACGGCACTCTCGATCTCCCTTCTCTCTCCTTCTTCTCCTCCGTGTAAAGAAGCTCTCCACATCGCCGTTCTTCCCTCTCGGGCTTCTCTTCTCTCTCGCCGTCTTGTGTTCAACCAGTCAACGATCTCAGATCTTGGATCTTGGATCTTCCTTCCTCACATCTGCCGTTGCCCGTTGACACTGCATGCAAAACCGGCAAGGTTGTTTTCGTAACTTTACCCCCCTCTCTCTCTCTCTCTCTCTCTCTCTCTCTCTCTCTCTCTCTCTCTCTCTCTCTCTCTCTCTCTCTCTCCCCCGATCTCAGATCTAGTGCCAATGTCTAGTGTTCTGAACTGGTTATGTTGATTAAAGACCACTTGTTATCTGAACTGGTTTTGTTACGTTGATTCAAGTATCTAGTGTTCTGACTTGTTTAAATTTACATTTGTATCTGATTCTGATTTAGACAATTTTGGGTTTGTTAATTGAGATGTATTAAATTTTATATATCTTCCAATTTAGGTTATCATAGCAACTTGTATTTCAGGCTACACCAAGACTTAGCGAGGATAAAGTCAAGCAGTGTGTTGATCCGAAACTTGGAGCAGAATATCCACCCAAAGTAATTGCTAACGTGTTACTCTTATTGCTGAATGATTTTTATTTATTTATTTTATTGATTTTGGAAGTAGGGGTGTCATTTTCTTGTGTGGATTGAGCATGAATTTGAATCTGAAAGCTTCGTATGATGGTATATGCTTCTTGTCATTCTTCTTTTAGTTGGTTTGGAAGCTTTGTGGTGGCTTGTCTAGGTTTTAGGTTTATGAATTGTTATGCTTCTCTTGCTGTTGCGTGAAATTTTTATTTGTTTATTGTGTGATTGTACAGTTTTTCTTATATGGCTTGTCTAGTTTTTCTTATTGCGTTCTGCTTTTGTTTTTTCTTGTTTGCTGGTTCAATTTTTAAGGCACAGTTTCTGGATTAAAATAGTTCTCAAAGCACTCCATTTTTAAATGTTCTCAATGACCAGTCAGGTTTTTAGTATATTCTATTCCTTATTCACATGTTAGGCCTCTTTTTAATTCACATAGCTTGTTTTTGCTGACCCCTTTTTATATTTTAACTTTCAGTTTCAATTTTACATGTCTTCGGATACCCTATATTGACTATTAAACTCACTTGTCTTACTTGTGTTTGAGACTTTCAGCTGGTTTTTAATCAATTACTCAAATAGGCGCCACCAGATTTTGCAATTGACCAAGGAATGAAGAAATAAGAATTAATTGAAAACAGATAGTGTGTCTTTGTGTTTTTATGTAAACCAGTTGTTTGATTATTTAGATAATTAACTAACTTGCTTTAACTAACATGAATTTGTGGGTGATAATTTTTCATGTGAAACATGTTTTTTGCTGTATCTGATTTTTGTTGCTTTAACTAACCAAAAATTGCTTACCCTATATCTGATTTTTGCTGCTGTTCTCCAGCAATTGTCGTTGGTTTGCTTCTTCAAGTGTTTGAATTGAATGCTTACTTCAGTGTTGCAACAATCTATTCTTTATTTTTAGTATTTATCTTGCATTTAACCTGATTTTGGAAATTAAGATAGTAATCTTGTTTCCTTAAGTGCTCTTACAAATACTAGAAATGAGATCTTTTCGTGAAAGTTTTTTACCTTGTTGCGTTGGTTTGTTTCTCTCTCAGTTTATGTATCATGGTCTATTCCATTACATGAGCTTGTCAAATGTTCTTTATTTTTGTAGTAAGAAAAGTTTTGTCAACATGGATTTTGTGATTTGATAATGTCACTTCATTATTATTCAAGAGCGTACTATCCAATTGTGTTAACTATGTGCTACACAAGTCATATTTTAGACAGCCATCACAATGATAAAGATAATGCTTTCAGTTATCGTGGCAGTCATATAATGTGGCACCAAGCACCCACATGGCACATGAATGAATCTCTCTCAGCTGACCTGTGCTACCTAAAGTTAGGCTAAGAATACTGAATTATCTGCGGATTTCAGTGTCAAATACATGAGCTGCATTCATGATGGCTGAATTTATCTTTGCTGCAGTTTTTGAGCTTATTAACTAGTCAAAATTTGACATTGATTATAGTTGTTGCTGTTGCAGTCAACTGCAAACTGATTTTAATAACTCATTGCAACTTGAATGCTTTCAAATGACATATTGTAAAAAGGAAAAAAGAAAAATGAAATAACTAACTTATTTTAATAACTAGTCAATTTTAAAGTGCATTCTATTTAATTTGAGCATCTCTCTACTAAATTAGTGAAGTATTTGAAATTTGAATCCTATATTTTGTTCCTACTTATTTTCTTCCAGTTAGATTAGATTAGATGCTCTGCTATTTTTTTCTTTCTTTATCTTTTCTCTCTTTGCGCATGCCATTTTACTTTTCTCTGTAATGATTATCTAATTTTTATTTTTATGAACACAGGGTCAACAACCTAGCCTTGCCAATTCAGTTAGATGGCTTCAAATTCAGACATCCACTGCCACTGTATGCCCTCCTCACTTCCTATTTATATTTGGTGTTGTATGAAATGTATACAATAAGCCTTTATCGCGTGTATTTTTTTCCTCTGTGAATGGAATTACTGCTATATTTCCTAGCATTGTTATATTGGTAAGTTGGTCTTTGGGGGGGGGGAGGGGGATTTTGATACTAATCGTGATATTTTCTGGAACTTTGTTATCATTATTAATGTTGTTGATAACTTAACCATTTATTTTTCTATCTTTCAGGATCTACGTTCTGAGTTGAAGGAGCTAATTCCAGAATATCAGGTTCGTTCTGTTATTTTAAGCTTTGGCAGTGATACCTATTTATGTTGGATAAGCTGATTTAGAATATTAAAGATCATCATCATCAGTGGAGGACAGAGCATCTAATCTCTAATCAAATAAAAACTTTCTCTCGTCAACTTGCGTTGACTTTTGATCCATTTGCATGGTCCCATGTGAGACACTATTGGTTCCTATGTATAAATAATATATTATATATGTATACATACAAAGTCTTCTTTTTCATCATATAATAAACAAATTTAAGGCAAAAATAATAATCGATATGGAGAACATGGAGTAGTTTTCCTTTCATCATGATTAGGATTAGTGCCAAAATTGCATGTCTTAGTTATTACTATTAGCAATATGCTAATAAGCTGATCAGCTCATTATTAGTTCAGACTTCAGACTATGTTACCATTTTAGAGTGTACTCGGAAAATTAAGTGAAAGAAGCTAAGCCATGTATTCAGTATATGTATCTTGTGAAATGCATGCAACAGAGCGGTGCTCTTAATTATTAATAAAATACTTCCATAACATTCTTAATGTTAGTTCTTAAAGAAAATCTAAAAATTGGACTTGTTGAATCAATAAAAACTAAATGTTTAAAAATTTGGAATTCAATAATTGAGATTCAACGAAAATTGTACTTGACGTAGACCAATCCAAGTAATTCAATTCATTGGATTTTAAACAATTTTAGTTATTGTCTTTGATTAATTCACTACATGCTGACCGATTCTAGACTTGAAAATGATCTAATTCTCAAAATTATAATATATATGGAAACACAATCTGTATTGCGTTTGATCCATTACAGACTTGAAAATGATCATTGCTCTTATCTCTTGTTTATAAGCTCACAATGTGACTGATTCGTTGGATCATCCTTTGTCATGTTTCTGGAACTTTGTTCTCATTCTAATTCAATACTCTTAGCTTAACTCATAAGCTTTGTTTTCACAAAAAGAAATATATATCTAAATTACAAGAATGGTTCCAATGGAGTTAAACTGCTTCCAAACTATTAGTTGAAAAATAAACCTTTGTCTGCTCTGTTTGATTCTAGATTTCTAGTTCACACATATGCACTCCAGATCTATTATTTATTTCTTCTTCTTTTCTTTTTTTTTTCTAAATACATTTTTTAAATGATAAAATTAAAAGGCAATTAATAATTTTTTATGTGAGATTAATATACTATTTCTATTTTTCAGATTGATGAGTAATGTCTTCTTTAGTTTCTTAACTTACCCAGCATCTTCTTTAGATCATATATACAACTACTTGAGAAGGAAAAATTCACAACGTCACTGTTACAGCCACGAAATTATCATTTGAAAGAGATAATTATAATTTTTTATAGTTTCTTTTAGAATACTATTTAAGTATTTGTTTAATATCTAATTTGCACATACAAGAATAATTTTCTTACCTTTAGAATATATATATATACTTTTAATGAATAGATTTTTTTAAATCCCTATTTGTAGTTCCTCTTAGTCATGTTAATGTGGGACATCACTCACAAGAAAATAGATGGAAGTTATGTTAATGAAAAGGCTAAAGAAATAGCGGTAAGACTAAAGTGCAATAAGTAACTTGTTTGTATTTCTTTTTCTTTCTTTTTTATAAGATAATACTATTTTTGATTCTTTCTCTTTCTTTTTATATATGTAGGAGAAGATTGAAGTACATAGCAGCCAACAACCGATGGAATTAACTGTTAATTCTCCTCTTAATACTCTTGGAGTAGTTTTTGGGAAAGAGCACCCTGGTCGTGTTCGAGGTTTAGGTATGAGAGCTGTTCCAACAATTGCTTTCAAGAACAACACTACAAGGATTAGTCAAATGAATTTAGGTTCTTCAAATGATGTTGGCACATCATCTACTTGTGGTCCAAATGTGCAAGAAGAGTTGGATACCGTTAAAGCGCAATTGCAAGCGCTAGTCTCCTATATTGCTTCTAAGGAAGGGGGTAAAATTCCAATACAATTGGCTGGAATATTTTCTACTCAACAAGTTTCACAGGTACATTCATATTCTGCTTATGATTTCTATTATTAATATAATTAGTAGTAGTGCTAGCTTATGCTAGAGTGATAGTAATAAAATACAAGTTTAACAAAAGGCATATACTTTCCTTCTATTTATGAAACTCACGGTTATGTGAAATTCTAAAGAAGAGAGAGTGTAATTTATAGTATAGCCTCAACCACACACATAAGATAGTTCAAGTAGTGGAACACAACACAACACTGCTTTAGGTAAAGGCGCAAATTAAAGTCTTACCTTCTAAGCTCAACATAACACAAAACAGCTTAGCTTAAATTGTCTAAGGAACTATAATGGAATTCGTGTTTGGATTTCAAATTTTGAACAACGAGGTTTGGAAAATGATGTCAAACCTGTTTTTATACTCTTAAATTTTTTTATCAATTTAATGAGAAATATGATGTGGTTTATATGGTGCTAATTAGTTTTCATGTGTAGTTGGCTCTATAATCTTAAATTGGTTTCATTATTGTATCAATGCTATGTAATTAGACATGATAAATGTATATCAATATATGCCTTTTTCTTGCATTTCTTGTGCTCATAATAGTTATATTTTTGTTGTAGGGATTGGATCAAGAGAGTGAGATTCCATCACCAAAAGAGTTAGGAAGTAGGTCTTTTGGAGCAAGCAACAAGGAAGCATGATCTTGCTTGATATGTTAAGACGTATATTAAGAATTATATGTTAAGACGTATTATTGAAAAATGTTACTTTGATACTTTGTTTTTGGATTATGACACACTACAACATTTTTGGCCTAAGGTAACACTTATTCGAAGTAACATTTAATAAAAGTTGTCTTAGATAGGCAAAGACAACATTTTTAATAAGTTGTCTTTGAGTAAGGCAAAGATAACAAAATTTTTGGCCACCCATAGAAAGAGTTGTCTTTGATATCTAAAACAACATTTATAAAATGTTACAAAATAAAAGCTTTAAGACAACATTTTTAAATAAAAATACAATATTTTATATGAGTTATCAAAAATATTAAACAAATAACATTTATAAAAAGTTGCCTAAAATTGTTTATGATTAAAAATTAAAAGAAAAAACTTTTAATTATATCCCTAGCTATTACCAATTATTTTTTCAATGAAAAAATAACTTAAACTCAAAAAAAGAAAAAAGAGCTTCACTTGTTCCACTTCACGCACATACACAATGAAGAACCCTAACATTTCTCCCCTGCAACAACGTACAAACCATACCCATTCTCCCCTTCCTAACGGCAACAGTAGGTCAGCAGCGTTCAATCGCGCGCACGGCGACGGCGCGGTGCTCTCCTCAACGGGCAACGGCGCGGTGCTCTCCACAATCCCTAACATAGCCACTGCAACAACGCACCCTTTCTCCCCTTCCTAACGGCGACAGCAGCGTTCAATCGCGGTGCACTCCTCCACGTACGGCGACGGCGCTGTGCTATCCTCGATGGGCGACGGCGCGGTGCTCTCCACAAGTCCTAACATAGCCACTGCAACAACGCACAGACCCTTTCTCCCCTTCCTAACGGCGACAGCAGCGCTCAATCGCGGTGCTCTCCTTGACGGGCGCGGTGCTCAATTGCAAGAAACCCCTCTCCCTTCTCTTCTCTTTCTCGTTCTTCCTTTGTTCCACCGTTTCCAGGTATTTGAAAAAACTAATTTTGATGTTCTTTGAATTAATTTATTACAGTTTAGTTAGAATTTAATTTTTAGTTAGTAAATTACTTAGTTGTTGTCTAATTTGCTGTTCTGTGATTTGTTGTTCTACAGATTATTATTGCTGTGTCTAAAAGTTTGTTATATATATATAAGAGCAAATAAAAATAAGTTTACAGAGTGATATAGAGATTATTGAACTCAGAGGCTAAAAGCCTGCGCAAACATTGTAAACAATTTTGCTGTATAGGGCAACACACAAAGAAGTGCTAATCAGAGAGAATATTTAGGATTAAATAGGACAGAATGTCAGAATAATTTTGAAGTTTCTTTACACAAGCGTTCATATTCTTATGCTAATTAAAATATAAAATACATTCTATCTTGTCTTGTTTTGATAGGATATTCTCACGCTTCATCTAAATTATTATTTGAATAAAAACCGTCATCAGTATTGATTTACATTATTTTCATTGTTCTATTACCATTATTTTGTGTGTCTTGTAGCATGCCGCTGAAGCATTTCTACATCTTTTGTGCTCATTGAGAGAAGAAATCAGAGGTTGTTATGCTCCAAAGATGAGTTCCTTAGCAGACATTTTTGCTTCTAATAATAGAATTCTTACTCGAATACATAGGGACTGGCAGAGTGAGCATGAAAGATGGCACCAACTCTACCTTGGACCTTTTGATGGGATTCTTAGTAGCAGCTTGACCTGTCAGAGTTGCTCATCCCAGGTATAGAAGGCTTTCAATGCAGTTCTCTTACCTTTGCTGTTAATTGTGTGTACACTTTATGTATTGTCATACAGTTTTGATTTGACACTGTTGCATTAGGAGGAGAAAGGTTCCAAGGTAATCGAAATGGCTAAAATAGGAGAAATGTTAGAATTAACTAATTGATTTTGTATGATGACATGGGTTAGATTTGAGAAGTTAAGAAAAGACTCAGTTGTAGCTCTATCTAAAGATAATGGTACTCCTAACCTTTATTTCTAATGTAAATGTTTTCTCGTATCTGTTTGAAATTTTAATTTAATTTCAAACTGTATATTTGTTTGTTTTGCAGATCTCAATTAACTTGGAACAATTTAATTGTTTGCCTCTTTCACCTGTACTTAGTGGTTCCACCCTGGTGAGTTTCAAAAATTCAGCGCCAATTATATTGTTGTTTTAATTTCAATATTATTTCTTGGGTAACTGAAATTCTGCAAGCCTTCATGAGCTCCCTGATAGCTGATGTCTCTCGCTTCAGATATTTGGATGTGCACTGCTGGATTGTCTGAAGTAATTCATTGTTGCTGAGCATGTTGAGAACTATCACTGCCACTACTGTTGGCATAATGCTGCGATCAAGTATCTTTCATTAATGGAATGAAATGAGGTAATTATTTCGAGGAGAGAATAATGAAAGAGGAGAGATATGATTATCAAGTTTCATTTGTTCTTTTAATTATAAACATAGAAGAAAATATGTTTTGGTTACTTATTACATTCCACTGTCGTCAAGTCTCACAAATATAACACGATTATTCCTTGAGCTATGCTAATACATCTTGTCCGGCTTTAATTTAAGTTTGAGCTTATTTGTAAAAGTATTACATAATCAAAAACATATATAATCAAAATTTTAACTAAAAGTTAATAATAATAATTTAATTTAATGATAACAAGTAGAAGTTCTTCATCTATTGACCGAAAACAGCTTTAACTTTAACTTTTATAATGTATTATGTTTAGAGGCATTTTAGAAAGTTGTTTGGAAGGAGTAAGGTGTTAAATTGATGTTGTTTTAACTTTGTTTGTATCTGATATTGTTGCTGGTTTTTTTATCTTGGTTCTGCATTTTGCATGAGTACTTGATAGGAGTTTCATTTTTTTGTAACAGGTGCCCCTGCCATAACTTCTAGGTTACAGGATTTTTGAAAAACCTCAGGTTAGTGAGGTTCTTAGAATTCATCATCAATTTGTTCTAAAAAAATTGAAAAAGGCATTAGAATTTAGATGTATAACTTCTGAAAAAAGGACAGGAAAAATTTCTAGAAGTAGAACTCCTTAAATTTTTATCATCAGAATCAATGTTGCATCAAATGGTACATTGAGTTAAATCGGAAATACCCTATCATTTGTTTGGTTGTTTTCTAAAGTAAGAAAGCCATCATTAGGTTTATCCTTATCTTCTTTCAAATGTCATTGCAGGTGACACAGGCAACAAAATTGGGACCTATAGCATTACCTTGTGTACCAATTTTCACAATGTACCTTTTTATGTGGCTGCACCGCTGACTTCAATTGATCTGTCACTTTCTTTCGGAGAAGAAATCGTCATCGAGGAGAGATCTCCGAAGGAGTTGTTGAACATGCGAGGAGGACTTGGAGAGCAAGTTGCTGCCTCATGATAAATGTTAAAGAAATTTTGTTCATAATGAGAAAAATATGTATTTTATTTACTTATGTTTATTATTTATTTGACTTGGTAACTTGGCAAGTATGTAATTGACACTTGGAACACCTTTTTACATACATGCAATATATATTATTAGCTTATTCTCCCTACATTGATTAAATTGAATTTAAGCATTGTTAGTGTGTTATATATCCTATAAATATAACAAAGGCAAAAAATATATTGTTTTAGATATAAAAAAAGAGAACTTAAGAAAAATTCAATAAGGTGTTGCTTTAGGTATTAAAAAAAATTTCAAATAAACTTAAATAAGTGTTGCTTTAGGTCTATAGAAAGGCAACTTAAAAAAATTTGGACAAGTGTTGTTTTATGTATTAGAAAATACAACTCATAAAAAGGGTTGCCATAAAGTCTTTGTTAAAGTGTTGTGTTTGGATCCTCTAAGGCAACCCTTATGTGGAGTTACTTTTTTTTGTAGAAAAGGCAACGTTTCCTGAAGGTTGTCATAAAAAGGGTTCCCTTTTATACACAAAAGCGTTGCCTTAGATCAAAGGTAACGGCCGTATAGCCAACCCCCCAAAAAGCGTTGCGTTTTGTCGGAAAGTGTTGCCTTTGATCAAAGGCAACACATTTCCTTATTATAGGCAACGTTTTTAAAGGGTTGCCTCAGCCCGAATTTGTTGTAGTGACATTTCAATTATGACTTGGATTATGACTTTTGGATCATGTATGAATTAAAAATCATCTTATGATGTTTGGTTTATGATTATGCCTTCTAGTTATTACGAGATTTTTAAGTGAGTTTCGAAAATATCACTTTAAATTGATAGTTTCAATCTTATTTTAAAAAGCATAAAATTGTCATCATAATTAGGTACAAACGACGGTTAGAAACCTCCATTTTAAATGAAAACAATGCCATTATACGCTGGTAGAAACGGCGGTTAAAAACTGCCATTTTAAACACAAAAGATGCCATTATAATTTGATAAAAATGACGGCTAGAAACTGCCATTTTAACACAAAAGATGCCATTATAACTTGGTAAAAATGGCGGTTATAATGGTAAAAACGGCGGTTTCCAACCGCCATTTTAAACAGAAATAATACCACAACATCCTGGTAAAAACGGCGGTTACAGTCGCCATTTTAAACAAATAAAAAACCGCCATTTTAACCCTAAAAAAACCGCCGTATTATCCACAGGTTATTACGGCGGTTTTCTGAAAACCACCGTAATAACCAGAATGGCGCCCAGAATAACGGCGTTTCTTGGAGGCACCAGTTTTGGTCATAATGGCGGTTCTAACCGCCGTAATTCCCCAAAATAACCGCCGTTTTAACCCTGTTTTTTTGTAGTGAATCTTTTTATCACTTTGGATATTTTAACTCTTTTTTCTTTTTTTTTTCTCTTTACATATAATTTTGTTGTGCATTAACTATGTTCACTTAATGATGAAATATACTCATGTTAATTCTATCATATAATAGTTTATTTTTCTCCTATGTATTTTGAATTGTATAGTTACTATTGATCTTACTGTTTTCGATGTTGCTATTTTCGTTTTCTTGAATTGTTCTTTATTTTTTTATGACTTGATAATTAAAAAAAAAAGCAAAGAAAAGAAAAAAAAATGGCCAAAAATGAAGGTTAGAAGCCTAAAGCAGCAACATCATTTCTCAGCATTATTATTATTAATATGAACCTTATTATTTCTTTTTTAACATTCTTTAATACAAGCTTCGTTTCTTTTTCTTAATTATTATTATACTTTTATTATTTTCTTCTCTAATTATAAATCTCCTTATAATAATTTTTTGATAGGATATTTTTTTGGTCTAATAAATTTTTTTCTCTATTTTTTGTCAAAAATAATTTATATTAGAAAAAAAAGATACAAATTAAATTTTAAAATTCAAATTTAAATAAGATGTGCAAAGCATAACTATTGAATTCATTTGGTCGATTTAAAAACTTTGTATTATCGTCATTAAAAATTTCAAATACTATTATAAAATTCTAGAAATTTTTATTTTATTGTTCTTAAATTATATATTATACCGTGTATTTGAAGAGTTTCATCTTTTTTAAAATAAGTGTGACATTATATACTTTTTTAGATACAATAAATGAATAATAAAGTTAAAGTGAGTAACAAAATTGATTATATAATAAGATACAAATTTTTAAAATTTTTAGCATAATTAACAAATTTTTAGTTTCAAAATAAATGTTTACTCTATTTTTTATCTTTTATTTGATTTTTTTATAATTTTTTCTTGATTTTTTAATTAATTATAATTGTAATAATTCATCATAAATTTGTGTTTTGTAGAAAAAAATTATCAATCATAAAATACAGAAGACTTAACCAAAAAATTTAAAAAATGTTGATTAATCACAAAATAATAAATTATGAATTGTGCTTTAAGTATGTTTTAAAATACAAATTGGGACTATTTAAAATTAGTTTTTTACCATTAATGTTAACTTCAATCATAATAAGATAAAAAGTAAAAATTGTATATAATAATTTAATTTCATTATTTATACTACCAAAATTATTCTTTAATGTATTATATCCTATTTATTTTTATTCATTGATGATCTTTAATTGTCTATTTTCAATAAAAAGTTGAATTGATTAAATTAATTTTTTTCAATTAGTAATATAATTATTGTGACATTTACTTTGTTCAGTAATATTTTTTAATTTATTGAATCTGATTAATCATCTCTTTCTTATTTTATGCTAATTTAACTAATTAAAGTTAATAAATTTCAGTTATTTTAATTCTTGCAACTTTTTATTATAATAATATATTTCTATTAATGTATTAATATAATTTTAATATTTATATGTCATTAATAATTATAATTTTATTTTAAAGTGATATTTTATTCCTAATATATATATATATATATACTATTTCTTTATACGATTAGATTAGACATATTCATATTCAATTTATTTGATTATTTAATTAAAATTAATTATATTAAAAGATTAGATTAAGATTATGGTAGACTAATTATATTGTTATTAATTAATTATATTAAAAGATTAAGATTATGATAGATTATTATTATTTTATTATTATTTTTTTATATTAATTCAGATGTTTAGCTTCTTTTCGTTATTAAATAAGGTACTGTATATCTTCTTTTTATTCTTTTTTTATATACACATAAAATTTATTAAATTATTTCTCTTCTCTCTAATAAATTTGTTTCTCTTCTATTTATATTTCTTTCCTTCAATATTTTATTGGTTCTTAATTTTCTAAATTTTATTTTAATTTATGTATTTGTTCTGACTATACCTAATTTTTTTTATTTATGTGTTATAGAAATATGATTTGATTCCATTAAGTTGCCAATTTTTTTTGAAAAATCTAAAGCTAAAACACAAAAATATATTTATAGATATTTTATTTTAATTTTTTAACTAAAAAATATAATATTTTTTGTCATATTTGTTGGAATTCTAAGTTAAATATGAATATTAATTTTTGAAATAGAATAAATATATTTTAAATTTTTTGCACCTAAAAATAATATTCTATCAATGTTAAAATTATTTAGATGGATAAGTAATAGTGAATATAGAATTATTTAGGATGGATAGAACTAAGTACATCTTTTTATTGAAAATACTAATTTAAAAATATTATATTTAATTCTCAATAGTCAACCTCTCATTGAACCATTGTATTTTCAAAAGATTTTTGAAAAAACGAAATAGTTTTAGGTGTATAATTTTTGTAAAAATTTAATTAATTTAAGATATTTATTATCGTTGATTAAAAAAGTAAATTAAAATGACAATTTAATATTTCTACGCTTAAAATATTATTTATTTATTTTTCTAAAATTTTTTATCATTCAATGATCACATTAATATAATTTAATTCAATAAAATTATTTATTATTATTTGATTGAATAAAATTTCTATTTAGCGAAAAATTTTAGGATTTCTTAACCTCAAGATCATCCATGTTAAAGCATATAACTAAGAGCACGGAAGGGTCTCTTCATTCGAGAGTATGATTGAGATCAGAGAGCTTGACTCTTGTGGTTCTTTGATCTTCATTAACCAAAATCTTCTGTATTTCTGATAGGGCTGAATCACAATTTTACTGTGGGAAATGAGCTACCAAGGCAAGTTTGATGTCTTGGAGACCAAAATCCTGAAGTCACTATTTATATTTGAGTGTGACACTCATTAAACCCTAAAACTCAAATAAAATAGTATCTATGATTTTAATCTCATTTATCCAAATCAAAAGTAATAATGACTTATTTAATTCAACATTTATAACAGTAAATGAGATCACTGTTATATAAGTCATTTAATGTGAAATTACTTAATTTGCGATTATAATTAATATATGTATTGTCCATAAAAATATTAAGAAATAATAATTTCCTAACAATCTTCTACTTCAGTTATAAATATATATTTTTCTGAGATAATCACCTCTTATAAATTTTACGCGCAAATCTGAATGTAATTTCTCTTATTACTTTAATAATCTGGTCTATCTCATATATTAGTTATGAAATTACCGAAACTTTTATCACATTAGTGTCGCAACAAAACCACGATAATCCCATACTAAAATACTCAACCACATATATCAAATTTGGATGAGAAAATTCAAAAATTACATGCAAAAATGATCTCATGCATGTCTATTTTTAACTTGAATAAAAATTCTATTTTATTCGGTGACAGACTCAGATGAAACTGCAACGGCAACGTTCGGGCTCATAGCGACGGCGACTAAGTGATGAGTCCGTGGAAGAAGAAGAGAAGAACTTAACAGACTCACAATGTGTGTGAAAGAGAGAGAGAGAGTGAAATTTGTAACGCCCTAACTTTTAACACGTCATGATCGTACTAAAGATAAGGCATTACTAATCTACTTTCCTTGTTTACTATTTAATATTAAGCATTTAGTTCGACGTCGCGTTTCAATTTTTAAGAAAATGCCTGAAAAGTTTGCTTTTATTTATTAAAATCATATATCAAAGATCCTCAAGCAATACTGATCACATAGTTATTAATAATAATAAATATCATACAACAGAATTCAAATAGAACTCAGTTACAACTCCTATCCCTCTATATAAAATAAAATCTTAAATAACAAGGGCGAGGAAATTCTATGAAAGCAACTCAACACATAAATTTAACTCAAATAAGGCTAATATTCGCCCGCGGCTTCAAACTAAATCTTCGAACCTGTGTCACTGAAAGGGTAGAAGATTTTGGGGTGAGAATAAACCACACGTTCTCAGTAGGGAGTGGGAATAACGTAAGAGTAATGAAATAAATTGCAAATAATTAACTTACTTAGTAAAACTATTTTGTTAAACCTTTGAAAATACTTTTATTTCTACTTTAGATAAGTAATTACTTTTCTTTAAATTTCTAAACTCAAAACAGATTTTAATCACAAAAATTAGCCATACTAACCATCTCTCAGCTACATAATCATTTTTCAACCACAACATCTCACCTCAATACATCCGTGAACTAACAGCACAAGTAAGGGATTCAAACCAACATACAAACAAGTCAAACAGCACAATCACAGAGAAGTAATACAAGCAAACACAACCAAATACAAATGTGCAAACAACATGATGCATGTCTATTCCTAACGCAGGCCATGAGCTCATGTGTCGGTTGCCTACCCGCTCCCGACATTACCCGGGCATGAGTCCCAGATATGGCTTTCCAAATGCATACAGTGTGCTTATAAGTCGTACGGCTAGACCGCATACAGTGTGACTTTCCAAATGAATAAGCGTACATCTAGAAAACAGTTCTCAGTGTGTGGGCATCCCCACTTTACATTTGGCACTAAAGCCCAAACAATGTCACATCTGCTCTCCTGTGGCAGACAGTCTCTTTAATTTAATATATCCTTTAAAATCTTGTTCTCTGTTTTCCTGTGACAGAGATTTCTTTTCTTAATAAACCGAGTTCAAAACAATACTTAAAACAAAATTTCTCCTTACAAAATTGGATTTAAAACATTATGTTTTTCTTAATAAATCGAGTTTAAAAAAAATAGAATACACCTTTTCTCAACTAAATAAATCTCAAATAATTTAATTGTCTAAAACCAAATCTTTTAAAATAACTTTTCAAATAAAACCTCAGATTTTATAAAATTTCGGCAGCACTTCCCCTAAAACACGGGCTTAGCCACCCTTTTCGGGTCCCAACTGAACCATTTTCAACCTCTTTTCAATCATTTCTAATAACTCAAACTAATTCCAATATCCACAACATTTATAAATCTGAAAATCCAACTAGTTCCAATGTCAAAATCTTTTCTAACTCTCAATTTATTACTAATAAAACAAACTTTCAATACAAAACCTGTTTCTCAATATAAGTAAATATGTAAATAAAATGTTTTCTACTATAAAATCATATTTCAAAATAAATTTATAATTCAGATTTTCGAAATAAAACTACTTTTTCGGTTACTTTTACATAAAATTGGGCGGAATCTCCTCTTAAAAATTAAACTTCACCACCCATGCGGGCTCCCTCAAATTCATAACTTCCAAACCAAAATCAAATCCAACTCCATTCAACAATTATCAGTACGACAATTTCTTCAATAATTAACTCATCATATTACAATTTAACAAGTAACACTAATTTAATCACCTTTCACAGCCACAACTCAACCAATTCATCATAATCACACAAAATCAGAATTTTAACAACTTCATCAAAATCAGAAAACCAATATCAATCACAGCCAAGGTTGTCGAACTCGCGAGTCTAAGTAAACTCGTGGAGCTGACCTAGACTCGACTCGTGAGTTAACTCGTAGACTCGTACGAGTTCACCTGTTATGAAGTTTATATATATATATATATATATATATATATATATATATATATATATATATATATATATATTCGTACATAATGTATATTTACTCAATTCCGACCCTTCCAAATTAATAATATCAATCTTAAAGTACATAATAAATTAAAATAGTAGCATACATTATAACAAATATTTTAAAATACACTTTCAAATTCTCTATAATTATTCTTATACAAATACAACATAGAACACACAAAATTAAAAATTCTAAATCTGTAATACTAAATCTTTAATTGAACATTGAACAATATCAAATAAACAAATTAACTCTAATCAAAATAATTAATTACTAATCAGCCATGAATGGATGAACCATCTGGCCATCTAACATAAACGATAAGCAATAGGCTAAAATTAGAAGTAATAAAATTTAAAAAGAAAAAAAACTAAATCAAGAAGTAAATGCTCAAAAAAGGGCAAAAGGCATACAAAAAATAGATGATACAGAAGAAAAGAAGGGGGTAAAGTCCCAGCAATAGTAGGTCGAAGACAAAGGTGTAGCAAGCAGCGGTGATGAAGGTGCAGCAGCGGTGATGAGGGTGCAGCAGCACAAAACGACGATGACAAAGAGTCATGAATTTCATGATGGCGTAAAGAGATAGGACTGTAGGAGAAGTAATCAAACTCGTGAACGGTGATAGCATGATGGAGTTGCGGATAGTGGAGATGAGAAGAAATACAAAGTAGAGGGCAACATAAATAAAATTCACAAAGACAATGGCTCAAATAAGAGCAGAGGTAGTAGACGCAAGAAAACAACGGCAGCTCGACGGGGAACAGCGACTACGGCAGAACATGGAAAAAGTGAGACTTGAGAGAAACGACGCAGATGAGTGAGTTGTGAGTGAGTTTTCTTTCATTCTTTGGGAGTGTTATCGTAACCCTAATAAAAAAAGTGTTTTTTTGTTCAAAATGACGTTTTTTAGCAAAAATGAAGAAAAACACAAACTCGCTAATTCGGTCCTAAACTCATGAATTTGTCCGAGTTTGACTGAGTCAAGCCGAGTCAACTCGTTTCCATATCTAAACTCGTAAACTCGTACGAGTTTACAAGTTAACTCGAGAGTTTGACAATGATGATCATAACTTTAATTCAAACTCATCATTCAGTCATTCCAAGCAATCATAAATTATTTGCAAATATCCACTAGACTTCCGTGGCATTCATAATTTAAAACAATTAATTTTAAAATAAAACTCCTACCTCCGTATGAAATCAAAGTCAACGAAAATTTTGGAGAAGCTTTTTTTTTTTACCGAGCTACTGAAGAAGAAAATGTCAAAAATTATCTGTGCCTCCTAGAACTCCAGTTGGCTGAATTTAAGGAGAAGAGGAGCTATGTTACCGTCAGTTTCTATCAAACAAAAATGATATCAATGTGTAGAAGAGGAGGATACGAACACTTTTATCAAATTAGATTTTTTATTGGAGTTGCAGATTAAAAGAAATTGAAGAGGAAAGAAATGAGAGGAGCTTACGGTTTCAGCATGCAATTCGGTCTCTCTCTTCATTTTGATAAAATGAACGTTCAGTGATTACCATAATGAATTAAAGAAGATGCTTAATGAATTTGATGATGATTTGGCAACGCTATGGTGGTTAGGTGTCAAAATATTTATCAAGGGAAATGAATATGTGTATGTGTCATTATTATGTTAATGCATGGTATATATAACATTGCCAATCTTTCTTTTCCTTTTGTTCCCTCCTAATGGCTTCGGCCAAGTTTTCTTTTTCTTTTGAATAATAATAATAATAATAATAATAATAATAATAATAATAAATTTAAATTTTGTCTATCAAAATAATTTTTAATAAATATTTTAAATTAATAGAATAAACTTCAATAATCAATTTTATTTTATTTAATTATTTTTGTTGAAAATAATTTTTTTTAATTATATCTCAATATAATATAATAACTTATAAATAGTTAATTATTTAATTTTTAAAAAATTTGGGATCTTATATCCTATCCCACTTATAAAAATTTTCGTTCTCGAAAATTGATATAAGATGGAAAAGATTTATATCAACTCCATTTTTAAAATATCAAAGGAATGGAATAGAAAGGTGTGGCACGTTCAGTTTTGCAAATGGAAAAGAAATCATATCTTATGAATATGACACAGAATGTGTAGTGTATTGCGGAGATTTGGAAGAATTCTTCAGATTATACTCTAACAAGGATGCACATAATAATGATAGGTAAACAGCAATAAGGATGAATATTATGAAAGGATCAAACAATAACTAGGAACATACTCAAGTAAGGATATGTATGAATGACAAGGTATGGTTAGAAGATATTCAAAATACATCCCAAGATGAAGATTCGAAACAAAGGATTCCACTACAAGCAATTAAGGAAGAGATGACTTCAAACCTCATTAGCACGAATAAGGATTAAACGTTAGAACGGAGCTAATCCCTAAAACTTAACTTCTAATGTTCTCAAATCCTGTAATTCGCATTACCTATTACTTCTATTTCGTCCATGATAACCCATTAGTATTCCTATATACATAAGTCATTAGTATTAAGTTGGCCAGACTTAATACCATGAGGAATGCAACAGTCGACTAACAGCATTAATCAATAGACAATCATGCATCTAAAACTCAAATTTTGTCACTAGGACAAGTCCTACACATTGATAGACACTCATAATATGCAGTGAAGTATAGCCAGTCCATTCCCAAGGCTCTAACAGGAATGAACTGCTTTGATACCATAATGTAACACCCTAACTTTTAGCACGTCATGATCGTACTAAAGATAAGGCATTACTAATCTACTTTCCTTGTTTACTATTTAATATTAAGCATTTAGTTCGACATCGCGTTTCAATTTTTAAGAAAATGCCTGAAAAGTTTGCTTTTATTAATTAAAATCATATATCAAAGATCCTCAAGTAATACTGATCACATAGTTATTAATAATAATAAATATCATACAACAGAATTCAAATAGAACTCAGTTACAACTCCTATCCCTCTATATAAAATAAAATCTTAAATAACAAGGGCGAGAGAATTCTATGAAAGCAACTCAACACGTAAATTTAACTCAAATAAGGCTAATATTCGCCCGCGGCTTCAAACTGAATCTTCGAACCTGTGTCACTGAAAGGGTGGAAGATTTTGGGGTGAGAACAAACCACACGTTCTCAGTAGGGAGTGGGAATGCCGTAAGAGTAATGAAATAAATTGCAAATAATTAACTTACTTAGTAAAACTATTTTGTTAAACCTTTGAAAATACTTTTATTTCTACTTTAGATAAGTAATTACTTTTCTTTAAATTTCTAAACTCAAAACAGATTTTAATCACAAAAATTAGCCATACTAACCATTTCTCAGCTACATAATCATTTTTCAACCACAACATCTCACCTCAATACATCCGTGAACTAACAGCACAAGTAAGGGATTCAAACCAACATACAAACAAGTCAAACAGCACAATCACAGAGAAGTAATACAAGCAAACACAACCAAATACAAATGTGCAAACAACATGATGCATGTTTGTTCCTAATGCAGGCCATGAGCTCATGTGTCGGTTGCCTACCTGCTCCCGATATTACCCGGACACGAGTCCCAGATATGGCTTTCCAGATGCATACAGTGTGCTTATAAGTCGTACGGTTAGGCTGCATACAGTGTGACTTTAAGTTGGCAGGAGAAAGGTGGCGACGGGCTCAACAGCGACAGTAACGGGATGAGCAGCGATGATGACATGAGCTGTGAACAGTGACGGACCCAGAAAAATTTAGTAATGGAGAAAAAATATAATAAAATTTAGGTATAGATTTTTTTTTTTTTGCTTCCCACGATACTCAACAAGTCAAGGACTAATTCGTCATGAATTTGAATTTCATTTAAGAATCTACAATTGGCCGGTAACGAGTTGCTATACATACGAGACGGAATTCGAACCCTCAATACTTACTTAAGCGGACGACTAAGTTAATCACTTGACCAATCCAAATTGGTTTAGATATATTCAAAATTTAAAATTAGAACTATCTAATACATATTGATAAGAACTAGAAATATACACACAAGTATTATTATAATATTTAAAATAATAAAAATATAATTTCATACACATAGTATAATATTTATAAGGATTTTTTTTATTTTTAACATGACTAAATATTATTTTTTTATATATATTTTTAAACAATTATTTTACTTTTTATTATCTCATATTTAATTGTCAAATCTACTTATTATAATTTTTATAGTAAAAATAAATTTTTTAACCAAAATAATTATAATATATTAATATATAGATAATATATTTTTTCATCTTAAACAATTTTTGAAAAATTACTAATAATTTAAGTTGTATTTAATTATAAAAATAAATTTTAATTTAATTATTAATTAATTAATTAATATAATAAAATTAATTATCACTATTTTTTGAGTTTATTTATTTATTTTTCATACTAAATCAAATTTAACAATATAATTATTATTATGTGTTAAGTTTAACAAAATATTTTTTAACATAAAATACAAAAGAACTATTTATATTTTATTTTGAGACAAATATAATATAATAAGTGGTATATATGTATATAAGTATTGATTTTTTTTTAAAAAAATTTTGTGGGGGCAAATGCCCCTTCTATATTAAACGTGAGTCCGTCCCTGGCTGTGAAGGAAGACGGGAGTTGTAAAGAAGCTCTCCACATCGCCGTTCTTCCCTCTCGAGCTTCTCTTCTCTCTCGCCGTCTTGTGTTCAACCAGTCGACGATCTCAGATCATGAATCTTGGATCTTCTTTCCTCACATCTGCCGTCGACACTGCTTGCAAAGCCGGCAAGGTTGTTTTCATAACCTTACCCCCTCCTCTCTCTCTCTCTCTCTCTCTCTCTCTCTCTCTCTCTCTCTCTCTCTCTCTCTCTCTCTGATCTCCGATCTCAGATCTAGTGCCAATGTCTAGTGTTCTGAACTGGTTATGTTGATTAAAGACCACTTGTTATCTGAACTGGTTTTGTTATGTTGATTCAAGTATCTAGTATTCTTACTTGTTTAAATTTGCATTTGTATCCGTTTCTGATTTAGACAAGTTTGGGTTTGTTAATTGAGATGTATTAAATTTTATATATCTTCCAATTTAGGTTATCATAGCAACTTGTATTTCAGGCTACACCAAGACTTAGCGAGGATAAAGTCAAGCAGTGTGTTGATCCGAAACTTGTAGCAGAATATCCACCCAAAGCAATTGCTAAGGTGTTACTCTTATTGCTGAATGATTTTTATTTATTTATTTTATTGGTTTTGGAAGTAGGGGTGTCATTTTCTTGTGTGGATTGAGCATGAATTTGAATCCGAAAGCTTCGTATGATGGTATATGCTTCTTGTCATTCTTCTTTTAGTTGGTTTGGAAGCTTTGTGGTGGCTTGTCTAGGTTTTAGGTTTATGAATTGTTATGCTTCTCTTGCTGTTGCGTGAAATTTTTATTTGTTTATTGTGTGATTGTACAATTTTTCTTATATGGCTTGTCTAGTTTTTCTTATTGCGTTCTGCTTTTGTTTTTTCTTGTTTGCTGGTTCAATTTTTAAGGCACAGTTTCTGGATTAAAATAGTTCTCAAAGCACTCCATTTTTAAATGTTCTCAATGACCAGTCAGGTTTTTAGTATATTCAATTCCTTATTCACATGTTAGGCCTCTTTTTAATTCACATAGCTTGTTTTTGCTGACCCTTTTTTATATTTTAACTTTCAGTTTCAATTTTACATGTCTTCGGATACCTTATATTGACTATTAAACTCACTTGTCTTACTTGTGTTTGAGACTTTCAGCTGGTTTTTAATCAATTATTCAAATAGGCGCCACCAGATTTTGCATTTGACCAAGGAATGAAGAAATAAGAATTAATTGAAAACAGATAGTGTGTCTTTGTGTTTTTATGTAAACCAGTTGTTTGATTATTTAGATAACTAACTAACTTGCTTTAACTAACATGAATTTGTTGGTGATAATTTTTCATGTGAAACAGGTTTTTTGCTGTATCTGATTTTTGTTGCTTTAACTAACCAAAAATTGCTTACCCTGTATATGATTTTTGCTGCTGTTCTTCAGCAATTGTCGTTGGTTTGCTTCTTCAAGTGTTTGAATTGAATGCTTACTTCAGTGTTGCAACAATCTATTCTTTATTTTTAATATTTATCTTGCATTTAGCCTGATTTTGGAAATTAAGATAGTAATCTTGTTTCCTTAAGTGCTCTTACAAATACTAGAAATGAGATCTTTTCGTAAAAGTATTTTACCTTGTTGCGTTGGTTTGTTTCTCTTTCAGTTTATGTATCATGTCTATTCCATTACATAAGCTTGTCAAATGTTCTTTATTTTTGTAGTAAGGGAAGTTTTGTCAACATGGATTTTGTGATTTGATAATGTCACTTGATTATTATTCAAGAGCGTACTATCCAATTGTGTTAACTATGTGCTACACAAGTCATATTTTAGACAGCCATCACAATGATAAAGATAGTACTTTCAGTTCTCGTGGCAGTCATATAATGTGGCACCAAGCACCCACATGGCACATGGATGAATCTCTCTCAGCTGACCTGTGCTACCTAAAGTTAGGCTAAGAATACTGAATTATCTGCGAATTTCAGTGTCAAATACATGAGCTGCATTCATGATGGCTGAATTTATCTTTGCTACAGTTTTTGAGCTTATTAACTAGTCAAAATTTGACATTGATTATAGTTGTTGTTGTTGCACTCATTGCAAACTGATTTTAATAACTCACTGCAACTTGAATGCTTTCAAATGACATATTGTAAAAAGGAAAAAAGAAAAATGAAATAACTAACTTATTTTAATAACTAGTCAATTTTAAAGTGTATTCTATTTAATTTGAGCATCTCTCTACTAAATTAGTGAAGTATTTGAAATTCGAATCCTATATTTTGTTCCTACTTCTTTTCTTCCAGTTAGATTAGATTAGATGTTCTGCTATTTTTTTCTTTCTTTATCTTTTCTCTATTTGCGCACGCCATTTTACTTTTCTCTGTAATGATTATCTAATTTTTATTTTTATGAACACAGGGTCAACAACCTAGCCTTGCCAATTCAGTTAGATGGCTTCAAATTCAGACATCCACTGCCACTGTATGCTCTCCCTCACTTCCTGTTTATAGTTGGTGTTGTATGAAATGTATACAATAAGCCTTTATCGTGTGTATTTTTTTCCTCTGTGAATGGAATTACTGCTATATTTTCTAGCATTGTTATATTGGTACAGTTGGTCTTTGGGGGGGGGGAGGGGGATTTTGATACTAATCATGATATTTTCTGGAACTTTGTTATCATTATTAATGTTGTTGATAACTTAACCATTTATTTTTTATCTTTTAGGATCTACGTTCTGAGTTGAAGGAGCTAATTCCAGAATATCAGGTTCGTTCTGTTATTTTAAGCTTTTGGCAGTGATATCTATTTATGTTGGATAAGCTGATTTAGAATATTAAAAATCATCATCATCAGTGGAGGACAGAGCATCTAATCTCTAATCAAATAAAAACTTTCTCTCATCAACTTGCTTTGACTTTTGATCCATTTGAATGGTCCCATGTGAGACATTATTGGTTCCTATGTATAAATAATATATTATATATGTATACATACAAAGTCTTCTTTTTCATCATATAATAAACAAATTTAAGGCAAAAATAATAATTGATATGGAGAACATGGAGTAGTTTCCTTTCATCATAATTAGGATTAGTGCCAAAATTGCATGTGTCTTAGTTATTACTATTGGCAATATGCTAATAAGCTAATCAGCTCATTATTAGTTCAGACTTTAGACTATGTTACCATTTTAGAGTGTACTCAGAAAATTAAGTGAAAGAAGCTAAGCCATGTATATTAGTATATGTATCTTGTGAAATGCATGCAATAGAGTGGTGCTCTTAATTATTAATAAAATACTTCTATAACATTTTTAATGTTAGTTCTTAAAGAAAATCTAAAAATTGGACTTGTTGAATCAATAAAAATTAAATGTTTAAAAATTTGGAATTCAATAATTGAGATTCAACGAAAATTGAACTTGACGTAGACCAATCCAAGTTCATTGGATTTTAAACAATTTTAGTTATTGTCTTTGATTAATTCACTACATGCTGACCGATTATAGACTTGAAAATGATCCAATTCTCAAAATTATAATATATATGGAAACACAATCTGTATTGCGTTTGATCCATTATAGACTTGAAAATGATCATTGCTCTTACCTCTTGTTTATAAGCTCACAATGTGACTGATTCGTTGGATCATCCTTTGTCATGTTTCTGGAACTTTGTTCTCATTCTAATTCAATACTCTTAGCTTAACTCATAAGCTTTGTTTTCACAAAAAGAAATATATATCTAAATTACAAGAATGGTTCCAATGGAGTTAAACTGCTTCCAAACTATTAGTTGAAAAATAAACCTTTGTCTGCTCTGTTTGATTCTAGATTTCTAGTTCACACATATGCACTCCAAATCTATTATTTGTTTCTTCTTTTCTTCTTTTTTTTTCTAAATACATTTTTTTAAATGATAAAATTAAAAGGCAATTAATAATTTTTTATGTGAGATTAATATACTATTTCTGTTTTTCATATTGATGAGTAATGTCTTCTTTAACTTCTTAACTTACCCAGCATCTTCTTTAAATCATATATACAACTACTTGAGAAGGAAAAATTCACAAAGTCACTGTTACAGCCACGAAATTATCATTTGAAAGAGGTAATTATAATTTTTTTATAGTTTCTTTTAGAATACTATTTAAGTATTTGTTTAATATCTAATTTGCACATACAAGAATAATTTTCTTACCTTTAGAATATATATAGACTTTTAATGAATAAATTTTTTTAAATCCCTATTTGTAGTCCCTCTTAGTCATGTTAATGTGGGACATCACTCACAAGAAAATAGATGGAAGTTATGTTAATGAAAAGGCTAAAGAAATAGCGGTAAGACTAAAGTGCAATAAGTAACTTGTTTGTATTTCTTTTTCTTTCTTTTTTATAAGATAATACTATTTTTGATTCTTTCTCTTTCTTTTTATATATGTAGGAGAAGATTAAAGTACATAGCAGCCAACAACCGATGGAATTAACTGTTAATTCTCCTCTTGATGCTCTTGGAGTAGTTTTTGGGAAAGAGCACTCTGGTCGTGTTCGAGGTTTAGGTATGAGAGCTGTTCTAATAATTGCTTTTAAGAACAACACTACAAGAATTAGTCAAATGAATTTAGGTTCTTCAAATGATGTTGGCACATCATCTACTTGTGGTCCAAATGTGCAAGAAGAGTTGGATACCGTTAAAGCGCAATTGCAAGCGCTAGTCTCCTATATTGCTTCTAAGGAAGGAGGTAAAATTCTAATACAATTGGCTAGAATGTTCCTACTCAACAAGTTTTACAGATACATTCATATTCTGCTTATGATTCCTATTATTAATATAATTAGTAGTAGTGCTAGCTTATGCTAGAGTGATAGTAATAATTAATACAAGTTTAACAAAAGGCATATACTTTCCTTCTATTTATGAAACTCATGGTTATGTGAAATACTAAAGAAGAGAGAGTGTAATTTATAGTATAGCCTCAACTACACACATAAGATAGTTCAAGTAGTGGAAAACAACACAACACTACTTTGGATAAAGGTGCAAATTAAAGTCATACCTTTTAAGCTCAACATAACACAAAACAGCTTAGCTTAAATTGTCTAAGGAACTATAATGAAATTTGTGTTTGGATTTCAACTTTTGAACAATGAGGTTTGGAAAACGATGTCAAACCTGTTTTTATACTCTTAAATTTTTTTTATCAATTTAATGAGAAATATGATGTGGTTTATATGGTGCTAATTAGTTTTCATGTGTAGTTGGCTCTATAATCTTAAATTGTTTTTCTCCTATGTATTTTGATTTGTATAGTTACTATTGATCTTACTGTTTTCGATGTTGCTATTTTCGTTTTCTTGAATTGTTCTTTATTTTTTTTATGACTTGATAATTAAAAAAAAAGCAAAGAAAAGAAAAAAAAGCTGGCCAAAAATGAAGGTTAGAAGCCTAAAGCAGCAACATCATTTCTCAGCATTATTATTATTATTAATATAAACTTTATTATTTCTTTTTTAACATTCTTTAATACAAGCTTCGTTTCTTTTTCTTAATTATTATTAATACTTTTATTCTTTTCTTCTCTAATTATAAATCTCCTTATAATAATTTTTTGATAGGATATTTTTTTGGTCTAATAAATTTTTTTCTCTATTTTTTGTCAAAAATAATTTATATTAGAAAGAAAATACAAATTAAATTTTAAAATTCAAATTTAAATAAGATGTGCAAAGCAAAACTATTGAATTCATTTGGTCGATTTAAACACTTTGTATTATCGTTATTGAAAATTTCAAATACTATTATAAAATTCTAGAAATTTTTATTTTATTGTTCTTAAATTATATATTATACCGTGTATTTGAAGAGTTTCGTCTTTTTTAAAATAAGTGTGACATTATATACTTTTTTAGATACAATAAATGAATAATAAAGTTAAAGTGAGTAACAAAATTGATTATATAATAAGATACAAATTTTTAGAATTTCTAGCACAATTAACAAATTTTTAGTTTAAAAATAAATGTTTACTCTATTTTTTATCTTTTATTTGATTTTTTTATAATTTTTTCTTGATTTTTTAATTAATTATAATTGTAATAATTCATCATAAATTTGTGCTTTGTAGAAAAAATTTATCAATCATAAAATACAGAAGACTTAACCCAAAAATTTAAAAAATCTTGATTAATCACAAAATAATAAATTATGAATTGTGCTTTAATTATGTTTTAAAATACAAATTGGGACTATTTAAAATTAGTTTTTTACAATTAATGTTAACTTCAATCATAATAAGGTAAAAAGTAAAAATTGTATATAATAATTTAATTTTATTATTTATACTACTAAAATTATTCTTTAATGTGAAATTACTTAATTTGCGATTATAATTAATATATGTATTGTTCATAAATATATTAAGAAATAATAATTTCCTAACAATCTTCTACTTCAGTTATAAATATATATTTTTCTGAGATAATCACCTCTTATAAATTTTACGCGCAAATCTGAATGTTATTTCTCTTATTACTTTAATAATCTGGTCTATCTCATATATTAGTTATGAAATTACCGAAACTTTTATCACATTAGTGCCGCAACAAAACCACAATAATCCCATACTAAAATACTCAACCACATAGATCAAATTTGGATGAGAAAATTCAGAAATTACATACAAAAATGATCTCATGCAGACTCAGATGAAACTGCAACGGCAACGTCCGGGCTCATAGCGATGACGACTAAATGATGAGTCCGTCAGGAGAAAGGTGGCGACGGGCTCAACAACGACAGTAACGGGATGAGCAGCGATGATGACATGAGCTGTGAACAGTGAGTCAGTGACGGACCCAGAAAAATTTAGTAATGGGGAAAAAATATAATAAAATTTAGGTATAGATATTATTTTTTTTTTTGCTTCCCACGATACTCAACAAGTTAAGGACTAATCCGTCATGAATTTGAATTTCATTTAAGAATTTACAATTGGCCGGTAATGAGTTGTTATACATACGAGACGGAATTCGAACTCTCAATACTTACTTAAGCGGACGACTAAGTTGATCACTAAACCAATCCAAATTGATTTAGATATATTCAAAATTTAAAATTAGAACTATCTAATACATATCAATAAGAACTAAAAATATACACACAATTATTATTATAATATTTAAAATAATAAAAATATAATTTCATACACATAATATAATATTTATAATATAAAGTCTCCGTTGTAAATTTGGTAAACATAAATAAAAACCCTAAACTAGTCAACAAAAAAAAAAAAACCCTAAACCTCACTAACAAGAGTTCTGAGTTTCTGACTGCAGGTATTGAAAAATAAAAATGAAAAAATTAAATAAAAAATAAAAAATAAAAAATAAAATCCATAAACCCCCTCTCTAATCCAGCTCCGCCGCTACGCTACTAGCTCCTCTTCCCCACTCTCTCCCCTCCACAATCTCCGCCGTAACCGTTTCTTTTACTCTACCATAACCGCCATGGTGCCCCACCCCAAGGACGATGAGTATCTGAACGCCGCCATTCCGAAGCGTATCAAGATGTTCGAGTCCATCCAGGCTGAGCAGAAAACCCAGCGCCTCTCACTGTCGCCGGATCCAATCAAGGTCACACTTCTCGACGGCACGGTCAAGGACGCCGCCAAGTGGCAAACGGCGCCGTTCGATGTGGCGAAAGAGATTTCGAAGAACCTCGCCAACAACGCACTCATCGCGAGGGTCAATGGCGTGCTATGGGACATGGCCAGGCCTCTCGAGCAGGATTGCGAACTCAGGATCTACAAGTTCGAAGACGACGAAGGCCGCGACACTTTCTGGCACTCTAGTGCTCACATTCTTAGCCAGGTACTAACCGTTTTCTTCAATTCGGAACGTTTTTCGATTTTATTTCTTTATTATTCTGTTTGATTTTGGAGTTGATGGTGAAAATGACGATGGTTTTCTCTTTGCAGTCGCTTGAGATGGAGTACGGATGCAAGCTCCGCATTGGGCCTTGTACTACAAGAGGAGAGGTGAATTGTTTCTTTCTACTTGGATAAACTTGGTTTAAGATTCAAAATATGTAGTTTTCTCGAGAGAAATTTCATTATTGCCAATCATGCTGTTTGTGTTGTTACACTGAGTAATGATATAGGCATATAGCATCGTCAAAAAACTCGGAAACATGTTCCTGCATACTAAATAAAGTAAAAAAGGTAGATACTTCCAATGCCTTGAAATCTTAAACAGCAATCATCTTTAGTAAGTAGATGCATACTTAGGAGGATAGATATTTCTCTTGTTTTATTATTTTGTTGCAAGATAAATAGTATAGATGAGAATGTGGATGTTGTTGCAGGGTTTCTATTATGATGCGTTTTATGGTGACTTGGGATTGAATGATGATCATTTCAAGCAAATTGAGGCTGGGGTGTTGAAGGCAGCTGGGGTATTTCTCATCCTTCTTTTCTCTGTGTGTTTATGTGTGCTTATTTATAGAGTTGTTTCTTGTTACTGTGTGTGTTTGTAATCAATAGCAAGTTGTACTGAATGGTATCTCAAAATTGCTGGCTTTGAGAATATTTGTACTCTGCCAGTCTGGTATTCACAAAAGATTTTAGATTTCAACCCTTTGAATGAGAATTCTTCATCTGGTTGTTAGTTGGCTATTCCTTTTTATCAGTATGCTAAATTGCTAATGCAAAGTTTTTGGATTTTTTTGAGTGTTATTGCTCAGTATGATAAGTTTGTAGTTCCCTTAATATATATATGATGGTTGATGGAGAAACAACCTTTTGAGCGCATTGAAGTAACACGTGATCAAGCACTTGAGATGTTTTCAGATAATGAGTTCAAGGCAAGCATAGCAGTGTAGTAGCTCTGTTATCTTTTGCACCACATTAGCATATTGATCTGAACAACACATTGCCTATTTTGTTTCTTTTGTAGCCTATGATATCACAATCTGTTGCTTATGCTATGTTCTTGCTATTGTCATCAGGTTGAAATTATCAATGATTTGCCTGCTGATAAAACCATCACAGTATACAGACGTGGACCACATATACCCAATACTTCCTTTGTTAAGGCAATTGCCTGTTTGAAGGTATTTATTTAAATTTTGTTTATGGATATGTGTTTGACAAAGTTTGATTTATTTGGAGACATGTGTTAATCACAAGTAGTTTTGTTATTGGTGGTTTTGCAAATCTAGGCTTCTTCAGCATATTGGAGGGGGAAACAAAGCTCGGGCTACTTTACAAAGAGTTTATGGCGTATCTTATTCTGATCAGAAGAGTTTAAAGGTGATCTTCATTTTATTAATTTCTTTGGAATAGAATATCCAGCTGTAAACTGAGGTGTGGCAGATTGAATGATCAGTTTCCATACCTTGTGAAATATTACTGAATAACCAACAAATAGCTGCTAATGGCCTGCCATTCTAGATGCTCATTTTATGTTTGAAATTATGTGTACTGCTACAGAAATAGTAAAATATTGCCTGCCAGTAATCCGACGAATAAAAAAGAATATAGATTATCTATCACGGAAATGAAGATCACCTTTAAACTCTGCCATAAATTCTTTGTAAAATACACCGGCCGGCGGCTTCACTCTATCGACACTGACCCAACGGTGTCTATAGGTAGCCCTCTCCATTGCGCCGACAACCATGCTCTGATACCATTGTTAGGTATCTAAGGAAAGTGGGAAACCACACCTTAAAAGGTAGCTGTTAAGGGGGAAGAACCACTCTCCTTATATATAACATCAAGCATCCCATACTACTCGATGTGGGACTTTGAGCACTCATAATATCCAAGTCCCTAACAGTGTAATTTCATCTCACAATTATTTAATGGTTCTGCAGAACTTCCTCTTCGCATGGCTGATTTTGGGGTCTTGCATAGAAATGAGGCTAGTGGTGCTTTGAGTGGATTGACGCGTGTTAGGAGATTTCAGCAGGTATGTTCTTCCCCCAGCTGCTAAAACCAAACAGAGACATTAAATGCAAAGTTGATACAAGGGATTTAACTCACTCTTTTAAAACATTGCTTTATTTATTTTTGTATTTTAAACCTAGTTATTTCCAAATAAAGTTTAGTTGCTGCCTTTCTTTTCTTTCTATTCCAAATAATGTCGAGGTAGGCATAGATTCTTGTGATTCACAGAAGATCCTTTCAATTTATAGGCATATGCACTGCAAATTCCAAGTATGGAAATTCCTTACAAGAGATTTGAAGTACATGTTTGAGTTGCAATTTTTATTTTTGTTTTTTATTTTATATTTTAGTTTACATTTAGTGCAGAAGCATAGTAAGGTCCCTTGAGTTGGAGACATTAGCTTTCTGAAACAAACCAGTTATTAGGGGTTTTGAAATTCCCTTCAGACACCTGGACTCATTAATGTTCATATAGTCATAGTTGTAAAAACATCATAAAAATTTATTGCAGCAAGGCAGCTGATGGTTTTTGTTCATTTTTCCAATTATGAAATAATTGCAGCTCTAGTAACATTGCAAATTAGTTATCTAGATCAATTACAGTGTTTTTAGTTCTGATTTCTTCTCTGTTCGAGGTCCTATGTTGTTAACAGCATTTCCTTAAAATATTGCACAGGATGATGCACATATTTTTTGCAGGGAGTCTCAGGTGAGTTGATCTTCAAATTTGTGAACAAGAAATTTTTCTCTTTCGAGTTGAGGGTGGAATTATCAATATGATTCAATTTACAGATAAAGGATGAAGTTAGAGAAGCCTTGAAGTTCATCGATTATGTCTATGAAATATTTGGTTTCACATACGATCTCAAGCTTTCAACGGTATGCTCTTTATTGTTCTTAATGTGCTTACATGCCTCTTTTGTTGTTTTCAAACAACCTATTTAGGCTGTTGATAGTATCTTATCTGCATTTGCCTATACACCAGTAGGTTTGGTTTATAGAACTCCATTAATTCTGGCAAGATAAAATTGTAATTTTAAATTTTAATGGTGATTCTTCTTCTTTCGTTCTTTCTTGTTGATAAGTTTTATGTAATCAAGATTAAAAATATACAAAATCTCAGATGAACGACCTCCATATTTCCTGATAGTGTTAAAGCTTCATTGGAAACATCATTAGGTTCAAACCCCATGTATTTTTCTACCTTGATGGCATGTTCTCTACCTGCCAAAGATGCTTTATCTATGTTGCACTTTTCCGGTCAATAGTTGGGTCTCTGGATGTGATTCCAAATTTCCAATTGAATGTTATATGGGATTTTATAAAACCAATGAAGTTGGCAATTTGCTAGTTACTTTATGTTGGGCTTCATGATTAAATTCCTTGCAGCATTGGTTCTCATGTGAATTCCTTTTACAAACTTTGTTTTCCTTTCTTTGTTTTCTGGTTCTCATCCAAGAGAAGAAGTTTTTTTAATCTGTACTGTTGTTGTTCTTTCTGCACATGGTAACATCGATCTTATTATTTGTCTATTTATCATCCTCTGCATGTGTTGAATACTTGAGTAGAGGCCAGAGAATTCCTTAGGAGAAACAGCAACATGGGAGAAAGCTGAAAGTGCCCTTAAGGAAGCTCTGGATGAATTTGGGAAGCCTTGGCAGGTAATTATATCATCATTTTTATGATCTCAAGAAGTCTTTAATTTCTATTATTAAGTTCATGATGTTGCTTTGATCATATGGTATGGCTATAATTCTGATTGCAATTGATTCAGAATGGGCAATCAGCAGTCCCTATTGTATAAAAGTTGATGAATATGATTGTGATGACATGTTTACCTGCTACATTTTATTTTTCTTGACTATAGAATGTGTCATTCACTTGTAAACCATGATCTTTATACTTATTTCTGAATAATTCCTTTGCAGCTGAATGAAGGGGATGGTGCATTGAGTAGGAAATTTCAGTGTGCAACTTTGCAGGTTTATATCGTAACTTGATTTACATTCTCACCTGAGTAAGCTTTGGATAACTTAACTGGTAGTTTGCTGTGTTTGCTTGCAGCTTGATTTCCAACTACCTAATTGTTTTAAGTTGGAATACTCGGCTGAGGATGAAGCCAAGATTGAGAGGCCTGTCATGATACACAGGGCCATTCTAGGATCTGTTGAGCGCATGTTTGCCATACTTAGAGCACTACAAGGGTAAATGGCCCTTCTGGCTAAGTCCTCGTCAAGCAATTGTTTGCCGTGTGTCGGAGAAATCACAAGCTTATGCAGAGAAGGTACATTGCTTCTAGGTTCTATTTGTTGTAAATTTATCACATAAAATGAATGGGATGATGTGTACTGGATATATCATGGGATAACACTATTGGGAATTATAATTCTGTGGCATCCTATGTTAGTAATATATAAAGCTGTTACAACATTGATGATCTTCATGTTTTCTTAAATACTGCGAGCTTCTCTGCATATGGTTAAAATTGAATCAATTAGTTAGCTTTGCATTATTCTCTTACTTTTTATTGGGACACTTGTAATTTATGGCTTGTAAAACAAGTTGTTCATTTATTAGATAACATTTTCTCGTGCTGCAATTTGATAGGTGAAAGATGAAATCTACAGCAAAGGGTTAGGGTTGATGCTGATTTAACAGATAGGAAGATTCAAAAGAAGGTGACGAAATCATCCTGAATTGATACTTTGGCTATAGTCCAATGTTTCATTCATTTGATATGACAATAATGCTAACATTGTTTTGATCTACTGCGCGATGAAATGTTTACAGCTAAGTTTTATTGTGTTCAACATGAATTCCTTTTATAAAAATTATTGTGTACAACATATTGAGAAACCAAGTTTTCAATTCTTAGTACTTAGTATTAATTTTTCCCCATTGACCTGAAAGCTTAGCCAAATACATCTATATGTAAGCTGGGTGTATTTAATGTTATTGGTATCTTTGTGTGGTATGTTTACACTTCTTTAATCTTGCAAATATATCTATATGTTCTGAATTTTTAATCGGAGGCCAATCGTATTAAATGAAAAGTAAACTTTTACTTCTATTTAATTTGTTCTGACTTTTTTATTACTAATCTCTCAGCCAAATAAATGTCTTAATTGAAAGTTATGCCAAGTTGCAGGTGCGAGAGGCTCAGCTAGCACAGTACAACTACATCTTGGTTGTTGGAGAGCAGGAAGCAGAAACTGGACAGGTGCTTCTTATTTACGCTTTGTGATAAATAAATTGCTAGTCTAATTCAAGTTTTACTCTTGGCCAATCTTCTAGCTACGTTCCCAGAACCCGACTAAGGTGTCTTCATATGCATTTCATTGTGTTTTTACCCAATGCTGTTGTTGAGCCTAATTTTAGCTGAAGTCCTTACAAATTGGCTAATTGTAGCGAGACAACGATTAAAATCTAGATCCTCCTATTAATCCTTCTAATTGCGAGAAATTACTGCATGCTCCCTGAGAACATATATTTTGTGCTTCAGGAACATGCACCACTAATTTTAGATTTATATATACAACTTTTAAAATATTATAAATTGAAATTAGTGATTATGCATGTTCTTGGAGGTGAATTGAATGTGTCCCGGTAGTATGCTCTCCAAAGAAAATGTTCAATCTTGTATAAAAGGGATAAAAAGGTCCCTAACCATTCATTGCATGGACACATATTTTTTAACCAAAATTAAATACTTATATATAGTTTTTTTGTTGTTGGAACACAGGGTACTTCTATTAGTCAATAGAACGATTTATGTCACTCTTTTTTCAGTGGTCAAAGCCCTATAAGTACTTAATTTTGCTTAGAAATTTATGTCTTCACAAAAACATGGTCAGAGATTTAATATCTTTAGAATATACAGACCATTTAATAGTTTCCTTGATTAGCATTAGGGAGGAAAGTAAGGAAGGGATGCTTTAGGACTTGCCAGATAACGGTCGTTTAGTTTGGCCAATTGTTGGATACTTAAGTCATGCAAAAATACATGACAACACTAAGATGCTTGTGCTAGACTTTAATTTGTTGGATTACTCTTTCAGTTAAGGCTTTTCTATCAAAAGGCAATTTTCCTTAGGGTATGTTTGTAGGGCGGTAAAAATGGGGTGAAAAATTTCGTGTATGAACTCTCTTAAATTCGATCCCCGAACTTTCTTACCAAATTTTTCCTAAAACTTTACTTTTCCAGGTGAGCGTGCGGGTAAGAGATAAGGCGGACCTTATCACTATGAGTATCGAGGGCCTGCTCGAACGGTTCAGTGAAGATGCAAAAAATTTCCGTTGAAACTTTTGTGAAAGCGATTGTTAAAAAAAATTAAAAAAATCTATTCTCATACGTTATCCACTTCATGCTTTGCATTATGACTAAATTTTAATATTTAAATAGTATTTTTAGTTAAAAATAATCATATTCTTTGTATACCAAAATTAGCAGTCAAATTTGTCGTACATATAAAATATATGTTAAAATGTAACAAAATTAATTTGTATAAAATATATATAAAAGATCATGAGATCATGATTATCTAACAAAATTAATTTATATTTATTACATTCAATTTGAATAAGTAAAAAATCATCTTATTTTAGTTTGGTTCTTAATTCACATGATTTGAATTATTCAATAGATATGATTTGATCTGATTTGATATGATTATTAATTGAAAATATCTCCATTGTTCATTTTATTCATAAATTTATTATTTTAATAACTAATAAATTAATCAAATTAATTGCCAATGAGTAATAGCTCAAATGGCATAGTCTCTCTATACTCAATTAAGAGGTTGCGGATTCGAGTCTCATATCTTTGGTAAAAAAAAAAATTAATCAAATTAATTAATTAATACACATAATTATTATAATTAATTTGGTTTAATAAATTAAAAGAAATAAATTAAAAAAATACTATCAGAATATTAAAAAAAATAAATTAAAAAATACTATTGAAATAAATTGATATAAATTATAATAAATTGTGTGATATTTAAATATCTAATCAAATTAATTAGTTGATATAATTAATTTATTGTAGTAAAATATATTTAACGAATTAAAAAAATAAATCGAAAAACACTTTCAAAAGTATGTCACATCAACTTCATTATTAAGTATAAAAATATGATTTTTATATAATAATAAATCTATCTACTTATTATAATATACTAAAACTGGGTTTTTCCTCAACTAATGAAGGTGAAGTGTCCATCCCTCGTGACTTCGTTTTTCCTCCAAAATAAATAATTTTTTCTCTATTCTAAATTATTTTATAAAAAATATCTTTATTATAATTATATTATAATTAATATTTAATAAATAATACATAATTATACTAATTTAGAAACATATTTTCATTATAGTTATATCAAATCAATATTTATTGCATTATTAAACTACTTATCAATTATATATCAATTGAAAATACTTTTAATAATAATAATAATAATCTAATTAATATACTAAAACTGGGTTTTCCCCCAACTAATGAAGGTGAGGTATCTTTCTTCCAAAATGAATACACTTTTTTCTATTCTAAATTATTTTATACAAAATATCTTTATTATAATTATATTGAGGAGTGCTACACATACAAGTCATTTTTATTTACAAGTCTTACAAGTTAGGCCTAACACGCGCATTACTGAACCATCTTCGCGTGTTTCATCTTCGTTTCCTTTTTTACGAAGGAAGGAAGAAGAAGAAGCGTGAATTTAAATGACTTGTATGATTTGTATGGAAAAGCGTTCTCTCTTTACCTTCGATCTCCTTCTATTTTTTTTTCGATTTTCATGGTTTCTGAAATCAAGCTTTGAAATTGTTTTGAAGATGATGGAACTTCAGAAATACACCCGAACGATTACAAAAATACACCCAAACGATTACAGAAATACATCCAAAGGATTACAGAAATACACCAAAACAATTAAAGAAATAAACCAAACGATTACAGAAATACACCCAAAGGATTACAGAAATACACCCAAAGGATTTAAGAAATACACCCAATATAGGGAGAGACAGTATATTTCTTCTTGAAATCAATACACCCAAAGGATTACAGAAATACACCCAAAGGATTTAAGAAATACACCTAAAATTCGTTGAAGTACACCTTATGCATAATTCAGAACTCTTTCTCTTGTTCCTCCTCATCTTCTGCTGCTTCTTCTTTTTCAAAAACGATTTCAGAGCTTGATGTCAAAAAACAATGGAAATCAAGAATAATGAAGAAAGAAAACAAAGAGAAAAGTACGTAAATGAAGAAGAAGAACAGGAAGAGGAAGAAGAACGTGCAGCAAGAAGAAGAAGAAGGAGAAAGAGAAGGCAAGAAACGTACCTTGAATAATGTTTCTTCGTTTTTTCTGGTGATTTTGATGAAGGAGAAAGAGAAAACGAAAAGAGGAGAAGAAATTTCAATAAAAAAAGAGGGAGGAAGAGAAGAAAAAGAGACACGGAGAAAGAAGAAGAAGAAAAAGAAGAGGAAGAGGAAGAGGAAGAGAAAGTACGGAGAAAGAAGAAAAAGAGGCACAAGAAAAAAACGTGAAACGGCGTGTTTATAAATGACTTGTATGACTTGTATGGAAAATCACTTGTATGTGGAGAATTACTCAATTATATTATAATTAATATTTAATGAATAATACATAATTATACTAATTTAGGAACATATCTCCATTATAATTATATCAAATCAATATTTAATGCATTATTAAACTACTTATCAATTTTCAATTAAAAATACTTTTAATCATTTTAATATTAATAATAATATATGATAATGATATGATAATGGCACCGGTCGTGGTAATCATGATATGAATATTTGATTCTAATCATAAAATGAGCAAATCTTATGATATTAATAACGCACATTGATTTTAAATATTTTTAGTCATTTTAATTATATTAATTTTAAAAATATTGATAAAATTCTAATTCTTATTCATTATCCAATAATAATAATAATAATAATAATAACTTGAAAACCCTTATATAATCTATTTCAATTACCTATGTATTATTATTAAAATTCTATATGTTCCTAAATATAAGTCTTGAAAAACATGACATGGTACGGACTATTAGTGTAGAGTTGTTTAGGTTTGTCTAGAAAAATATAATAGAGTTTATATTTCTAAATCTATCTACTTAATATATTAAAACTGGATTTTCTCCCAACTAATGAAAGTGAAGTGTCGATTTCTCATGAATCTATTTTCCCGCCAAAATGAATGCACTATTTTTGCTTCTAAGTTTATTTTATAAAAATATCTTTATTACAATTATACTATAATTAGCATTTAAGTAATAGTACATATTATACTAATTTAGAAAAATATCTTTATTATAGTTATATAAAATCAATATTTAATGCATTATTAAACTACTTATCAATTATCAATCGAAAATATTTGTAATCACTTTAATAATAATAATAATAATAATAATAATAATAATAATAATAATAATAATAATAATAATAATAATATTATTATGATAATGGCACCGGTTATTAATAACCAATTTATATTTTTCTAAATAAATTTATTTTAAAAAATATATTTATTATAATTATATTACAATATTACAACTAATATTTAATGAATAATGCACAATTATACTAATTTAAGAAAATATCTTTATTATCTATCTATTATATTATATAAAAATAAGATTTTTACACTTAATAACAGAACAGATGCGACATGCTCTTAAGGTATTTCCTGATTTATTTCATTTAATTCGTTAAAGCAAATCAATTATAATTAATTAATTATATCAATTAATTAATTTGATTAGACATTCAAATTTCACCATTTATTATAATTAACTATATCAATTAATTAATTTAGTTAATTATATTAATTATTTGATTTGATTGGAATAAATATTGAATTATTTAATAAATAATAAATATGATAACGAAATATATGAATTAATTTAATTAGTTTATTTTTCTCAATACCCTCTATTTATACAAGATCAAATATTTTTTACTCATTCGCTTTCTTTTCTATCTCTCTCCCTCCCTCCCTCCCTCCCCCCTCTCTCTCGTGTTTAGGTACAATTTTTATAATTTATTGAATTTTTGTTTTTTTATCTTTATTTATACATTTTATTTTTTTATATTTTTAAAAATTTTTATTTATTTTAATTGCTTATTATTAGGCGCACACTTTTTTTTTTATTTTAGCTTCTGATTAACAAAAAAATATGTGATTTTTACTTTGTTTTTAAATAATCTTACTATAATTTTATTTTGTAATATTATATTTTGTCATGTGTACTTCAAATCATATATATATGTGTGTGTATGTATATTGTCTTTTTTTTGTGATTCACAATTAATATATACATACGTTCGTGTATGTGGTTTATATGTTAATGTTTTTATTGATTCTCTTTATTTTATTTTATTTTTTGTGTGTCTCTTTGTTGTTCTTTATTTTAGTTATATATATTCATTTATTTTTCTATATTGATGCTCTTTTTATTTAAAATATCGTGATAATTTAGAGTGTATGTTGTGGCCCATGTGATATTCATTAATTTGGTGTATCTTTTTAGATGGTTTATGTTATAATGTGTTTAAGGAGTTGACTTAAAATTATAATATGATATATAAATTTATAATATGATTTATAATATGTTAAAATATTAGGACATTATCATATAAATATTTTTTATTTATCCCGTTAGATTTAACTATATAGGATCTTGAAAATTATGCAATTATGTCATTAGTTATTTTTTCATATAATTATTGTATTGATCATTTACATTAGGGAGAGTATTTTCAATATTAATATTTATAAATATGCTATTATTTGTATAATTGATTGAATCATCTTATTCATTTAAATTTAATTCTATTGAATTAATTATTCAAGGTGCCATCGCTATTTCTATTTCTAAAGAATTTTTTAATATTATTTAACAATTCTAATAATAACAATTAAAAAAAGTAAGACGGTACAAAATTGCAATGACGATAAGATTTAAATACCGTGATAAAATTATGTTGATAATATACACTTGGGTATTACTAACAACTATGTTAGTAATGACTTAAAATAAATAACAAAATAAGTTATAAGGTATTATTTTATTTAAATTATTAATAATTAAAAGAATAAATAAAAGGTCAGGAATTATTTTTAAAATAGACATTAAATTTAATTTTATGGTACTAATTTATTTGAGTTATTAATAAAATTTATAATTTTCAGATTTATATCTATTCAATTTATATATTTTATTTTATTTTATTACTTGAACAAAAAATTGAGACGTGCATTTTTAATTATTTATTTAGAAAGTATAGCGAAATGAATTATATTAATTATAATTAATTATCGATAATTGATATCAATAAATTAATTGTATTAATTTATAAGATGAATAACGTGTAATAAATGTTGTGAAATTAATTATAATAAATTAATAATTAATAAATAAAAAACTAAAAAGGACTTTTTTATTTTTTTAATGGATATACATTTTTATAATTTTACTTTCTCTTTATCTCTTCTTTTTACATTTATTTTTTTAATTTATTGAATTAAATCAATTATATTAATTATTTGTATTAACTAATTAAGTACTTTTTAATAGATTATTATAACTATGCCTTTAAATCATAGGTTAAAAATATTATAAAAAATCTTTTATAAAAGTTGTTGCAAAATAAATATTTTCAAAATGTGTCCTTAAGACACAAATTAACTAAATTATTTTTTAATTTAATGTATTTGATTCATTCAATTGTATTAATTATAACTAATCAATTATGTAATTTTATTTGATTAGGATAAATATTTTATCATTTAATATTTTATTTGATTCATTAAATTACATTAATCATAACTTCAAATATTTAATTTAATTAGAGTAAATATCAAATTATTTTAAATTTTGTTTGATTCATTAAACCAAATTAATTATAACTAATTTATTATTTAATATGATCGAGATAAATATTAAATTATTTAATAAATAATATATAAAGCAATGAAATAAATGAACTCAATTAATTCAAATTATTATCTTATTATTTTATATATTCCTTTTTTCCCTTTTTATTTTATACTTCAAATAAAATATTTGTAAATTTTTATTTTTATTTTTTATCTTAATTTTGCTAATATTTTTCTATGATTTTATTTTATATTAATTTTTTTTATTTATTTTGATTAATAATTCTTAAGGGTATTATTATTTTATTTAAATATAATTTAAATTTTTTGTAATATTTTTATAAAAGTTGATTAATAGGTTCTTTTTTAAAATATTTTTTTGAAAATTTTTTAATAAGATCATATTTTGATTTTTCTCTTTCATCCTTTGTATTAATTAATTATATTAATCTTCTATTGTAATACATTTTTTTTTCTACTCCACACATTATCTTTTCTATCTTCTTTTAATTTTTTTAATTGCTCTTTTTACTTTATTTTTAATTATTTATTTTACTTTTACTTCTCATATATAGATTTATTATAATTCATCACAGGTTCTTTTTGAATTTAAGTGATTTTTAGGTTATATTTTACCATTGATGCTTTTATTTTATTTAGTGTATTTTTTTAGTCTGTGTTTAATATAATAATCTGTAAATATCTATTCTATTATGTAAAAATTAAATTTCTGCACTTAATGATAAAACCGTCGTAACATGTTTCTGATGGTGTTTTTCGATTTATTTCTTTTAACTCATTAAATTCATTTTATTATAATAAATTAATTATATCAACTAATTGATTTGGTTAATTTTTTAAATATCATACAATTTATTATAATTTCTATCAATCAATTAATTGTAATTCAAATTGAATGATTATTTTGTTACGAAATTATTATTTCCTAATCTATTTATGGGCAATACATATATTAATTATAATCGTAATTAAGCTATTTTACATTAAATGACTTATATAATGGTCATCTCATTTATTATCATAAATGCTAAATTAAATAAGTTATTATTACTTTTAATTTAGAATTAAATGAGAATAAAACCAGAGATACTATTTTATTTGGATTTGGATCCTCTAAAGTTTGAATTTCACTTTAGAAAATAAAGTGTGATCTCTCACCATTAATTTCATAGATGGAACCAAGAATAAATATGATATTTTTTTGTCTCTCAAATATTATTGATTTAAATATTTGATATGAGATTTTGTGCTAAATAATGTCAAGCCAAACATAATGTGTGTGAAATTGCACTACTAAGTTTCCTATATCATCTTTCAAACATGAGAATACCAAAAGCGATTGAATTTTTCCTTCTCAAGCAATATAACAAAATTTATGAACTTTAAAACGTGTAAGTTGAAGTAACGTTTTTTTTCATTCTTAGTTTAGTGATATCTATTTAATCCATGTGAAAAATAATGTGCAAAATCCAGAAACCACTTTTCATATAGTAGGTTAAAGTTTGAAGCTTGAAAAATATTTATTCCATCAGTTTTAAAGTAATTCATTATGAGTGTGACATGAAAATGCTAAATAAGTATTTAATATCATTATCGTTGGAACATCTTTGGAACATCGCATGCATGCTCTAAATTTTTATTTTAGTACCTACACTGGAGATATATATAACAAAAGTTTTAAGTTTCTAAATAATGTTAGATTTTACTGGTAGCTTGTTGTCATCTACACCTAACAGAATTTGGGATACTATAGTACATGAGTCTCAACAGAGAATCTCCCAACAGGAATAACTATATTCATAAGTTTTCAACTCACATGAGAATGTTTAAGCCATAGTGAGCCACTTACTACTCAGACCAACCCATATTGATGTTATTAATATAATCTTAAAACGTCAGTTTTAGACATTTTTCAACTAGGAAATGATCATTTTGGAAAATAGAAATTTCGGAAAAATAATATTGAAATATCCTTATCCTAATCAAAATTATCTCAAATTCTCAATAAACTTTAATTATCTCCATGTTTACTCTCATTAATCATGACCTCTATAGTGGGTACTCGATCCATTAAATATTACTCCTGCTAGGTATTAGAGAATTAAATACAAGTAATGCAGAAAAATATTTAAAATAAGGGAAAACAATAATAAAAGGCTATTTTATATATAGGATTGCTTATCTTACCATGTTAAATTGTTAATATGACATGGTAAATGCACGCTAATGAGATTGACTTTCCTCTCTCCTTGATTTTCTTCCTTTCACCTATTGTCTTTCTCTCCATCTATATGGGCTTGGCAACAACAATGGAACCGCTGCCAAATCTGGGAGCATTAGCTGTGGTAGGTGAGGTGGTGCAGTGGGCAATGGGTGCAACAGGTGGTAGTGTTCCGGGGGAAGGGTTGTGGCCAGTAGTTGGCGTCAAGGGTTTAGGGTGGTTATAGTGTGGAGATGGAAAGAATGGTAGCAGTGGATGAAAATGATGGTGGTTGGTTTTTGACTAGAAGAGGATGGACAAAAGTGGTGGTACAGATTGTTTAGGGTTAGGAATTGGGATAATCCATAGTAGGAATAAAATTTTAAAAAAAAAAAATTTAACTAACATGTGCCCTTTACAACACAAGATAGATACAAAACATATTTATTAAAAAAATAAATTTTTTATATTTTCAATAAATTTTTTTTAATTTATAATCTTAACATATTTCTTTAAAAATACAAAATAGATAAACCCTTAAATAAACAAAATTAAAATAGACCAACTATTAACTATAAAAAATAGTTAACAATATAATAGTTAACAATATAATAAACTCGAATTAAATATTAGATAGTTTTAAAACTATGCAAGCCAATAAACAGGTATAACTAACCTATATAGATTTGAATGCTGATCCATCAAGCATGAAGTGGATAACGTATGAGAATAGATTTTTTTTAACTTTTTTTAACAATAGAAAGAGTAATGTGTGTTCTCTTATCATTAATTTTATAAGTAGGACAAAAAAATATAAGAGAGAAAACAATTAAAGATTAAAGATCATACTTTATTCTCTCAATTTTTTTTAACAATTAAGAGGATCCATTCCCAATAACGTATGCGTGATCAGATTATACTATTGTATTGACTTAAAAATCATTTTACGATGAAAAAAATTCAAACGAAAAAAAATAAAATAAAATAATAAAAATGATTGTTACCCCACCAAAACCAAATACCAAATCAGGTCTGGCATGTAGTCTAGACTCTATAGCAGTCAATACAAGGATCTATCAGCGCGTTACAAGTATAAACAAAATTCACATTATGTTAGTGATAACAATTAGGAAAAACAGTGGGCATCCAAATCATAGCTAAAATCATACTACATTGTTAGGTTGAGAATATAAATGACAAAAATAAGGTCACCGTGGCCTAGGGCTGAATTTTCATCAACAGCTTTCACAAAAGTTTCAATGGAAATTTTTTGCATCTTCACTGAACCGTTCGAGCATGCCTTCAATACTCATAGTGGTAAGGTCTGAGAAGGTGGATGGAGCTGTTAAAGGATTATGATTTTGAACTAAGTTATCATCCTGGAAAGGCAAACGTGGTAGCAGATGCATTAAGTCGGAAGTCTTTAACGATCGCTTGGATGAGAATCAAGGAGGAGGAGTTAGTGGGTAAGTTTGTGGATCTTAAGTTGGATATTAGTGAAGTTACCGGAAGAGCTTGCTTGAATCAGTTACAGATCTCAAGTGACTTTAAATCCGAACTCCTAAAGGCTCATCAAAACGATGACGTGTTACCTAAGGTGTTGCCTGCTATCGAGCAAGGGAAGCAGTGGAGAGTGTCATGGGATCAAGATGGATTGTGAAGATTCAAAGGTAGGATCATTGTGCCGAATGTTGGTACTTTACGGCAAGATATATTGAAAGAAGCACATAATAGCAGATTTTCTATTCACCCTGGGAGTACTAAGATGTACCACAATCTGAAGGCTATGTTCTGGTGGCCTATAATGAAAAATGATGTGGCGGAATATGTCTCAAAGTGCTTAACTTGTCAAAAGGTGAAGGTTGAGCATCAGAAACCATCGGGAATGCTACAGCCACTTGAGATTCCTTAGTGGAAGTGGGAAGGAATCGTGATGGATTTTGTGACCGGTTTACCGAGGACTAGGTCGGGATTTGATGCGATTTAGGTGATCGTGGATCGCTTAACCAAATCTGCTCATTTTCTGCCTATTCGAGTGAACTTTTCTATGGAGGAGTTAGCAAGGTTGTACATAAAGGAGATAGTAAGGTTGCACAGTGTGCCATCGAGCATAGTGTCGGACCGTGATCCCCGATTCACATCAAGGTTTTGGGGAGCTTTCCAAAAATATTTCATCACGAGGCTATGTCTTAGTATCACATATCATCCGCAAACTGATGGACAATTGGAAAGGACCATTCAGAGTTAGAAGATATGCTGAGAGCATGTGTGTTGGATCAACCCAGAAGTTGGAACCGATACATGCCATTGGTGGAGTTTGCGTATAATAATAGCTTTCATGCGAGCATAGGGATGGCTCCGTATAAGGCCTTGTATGGACGGAAGTGCCAGTCTCTACTTTGTTGGTATGAATCGGGTGAAGTGAGCGTTTTGGGTCCTGATTTGGTAGCAGAGACTACGAAAAAGATTAAAAAGATTCGGGAGAGAATTCTAACAGCTCAGAGCCGCAGAAGAGTTATGCGGACCAGAGAAGGAAACCGTTAGAGTTTGAAGTGGGAGAACATGTATTTCTAAGAGTTACACCGACAACTGGGATCGGAAGAGTGATTAAGACCACGAAGTTGAATCCAAGGTATATAGGACCATTTGAGATTCTGAGGCGAGTCGGGTTGGTGGCGTATCAAGTAGCTTTGCCACCTCATCTGTCTAACTTGCATGACGTATTCCACGTGTCACAACTTCGTAAGTACACGTCGGATGCGGTTCATGTACTAGAGCCTGAGTCGGTCGAGTTGAAGGAGAACTTGACTTTCCAAGTGACGCCAGTGAGAATTGACGACACTACTGTGAAGAAGTTACGCGGAATTGAAGTTTCATTGGTTAAAGTAGCTTGGAAGCGAGCTGGAGTAGAAGAGCATACTTGGGAGTTGGAGTCTGAAATGTGAAAGGACTATCCCGAGCTATTCTCAGGTAATTCAAATTTTGAGGGCAAAATTTCTTATTTGGTAGGGAGAATGTAAGAACTGCAACTAATCAACTGGTTAGTCAAGTAATTAATATTGCCCAAATTAGATTCCGAAAAGTTAGAGTGAAAATTTGAGGATTTAAATATAATTTTTGGACTCAGTAGTTTTTTCTGAGTTAGAAAATGTGTTTTCTGCAAAAAACTGTGAAAAACCGCGAATCGGCAGCCGAACCGGTTAAACCGGTTCAAGTCTGACCGGTACTGCGTGAGAAAAAGTGAAAACAGTCAAAAACCTTAGAAAAATGTTAGAAATGGAAAACCGGGCGTTAATTTTAAAGGTTTGGCCCAAAGTTGGGCCGAACGGGCTAAAAACGCTAACAGGTTGGATCGGGCCCAAGTTGAGCCCAAGCCTAACATATATAAACTCTCATTAATGACCCATTTCAGCACACCATAAACTCAAACACACCCATTCATGCTGAAAAGAAAAGAGGGAGAGGAGAAGAGAGAAACACTATTCACATAGAACTTCACTGGCTCATATTTTGAGCTACAGAGCTCCGATCGCCGCACTGTTTGCGGCTACGCGTTCCTTGTGAAAAGATCTACAAGACCCATATAAGAAATTGGTAAGAAAATCTCGAATCCCACTCAGTTCTTCTCTTCAAGTTTTCGAAAATGTAGGGCTTGGGATTAAGTGAGTTTTTGTGATTTTGGATGTTTAGGTTCACTCTAATCCTTGCTTAGCATTGGATTTTGGCTTCCAAAACTATTGGAAAAAGTAAGGGGTATTGAAACTCTTGTGAAATTTTATTTATGATAAGTCCTAGGTTGATTTGTGATGGTTTATGCATATATAGTTTGATTATTGTGAGTTTGGGAGCTATTGGAACTTGTTGGTGCTTATTGGAGTGGAATTGAAAGCTTGTAATATGGTTGAGAGCTTGATTGTGCTAAATTGGAGTTTTGGTTCATATAGAAAATCGGCCAAGGTATGGTTTCGGTTTCTTCTATGTAGTATATAATATTCATGTACACTTAGGCTAGTGACCTATAGGATAGGTCGGATTTATGTGGTTGTTGGTGATGGTTGCTTGATGGTGTATGTTGAATTAATATTGATATATTGAGAAATAATGATATTGAGGTATGATGTTTGATGATTTGAATGATTGTATGTTGTTGGATATTGATATAAAGTATGAACGAAATTGATGATGAGAATTGATAGGAATAAATTAATGGTTGGGAATGTGTTGTTGGAGAATTGACCTTAGTGTCATATATTTGGTGTTTGATGGTTGAGAATGGTGAGTTGTGATTTAAAAAGGGTAGATTGTGCTGTAAATGGAAGTTTGGTATTGCTCTAGTTGGATGTGGCTTGTGAATTTGGTAAATTTGGGTACATGTGAAAGTTGGGTAAAAAAGGATTTTTGGTGAACTTTGTCTGATCATAACTTTTGCCTCGATTTTTAAAATTTGATGAAATTTATTTAGAATTAAATATCTTTTAAAACCCTTTAAATCAATATAAAGTTTGTAAAATTTGAAATTTTGTAGAGGAAGTTATGATCATTCAAAGTTGGTGTTGAAAATCCAAAATTCTGCGAAGTTGCAGAATTTTGTGATTTCTGGTATGTGCGCACGCACACCTCTGCAAAAATTTTGACTTGGGCAGGCAGTCTGTTTGCAGTGCTAGCACAGCTTGTGCCGCACATACCAATGAAGAATTGCAACATGTGCGTACGCATAGCCCTGTGCGCATGCACACGTTGGGAAGGACTGTCTGTTGAGGGCGCTAGCACAGGTTGTGTGAGCGAACAGACATTATGAATTTTAGTACCTGTGTGTATGCACACCTCTATGCGTACACACACCTTTTAAAACTTCTTCTGGGCGTGCGCACGCACACTCCTGTGCGTACGCACACGCCCTGTTTCTATTAATGTATTAATATAATTTTAATATTTATATGTCATTAATAATAATAATTTTATTTTAAAGTGATATTTTATTCCTAATATATATATATATATATATACTATTTCTTTATACGATTAGATTAGACATATTCATATTCAATTTATTTGATTATTTAATTAAAATTAATTATATTAAAAGATTAGATTAAGATTATGGTAGACTAATTATATTGTTATTAATTAATTATATTAAAAGATTAAAATTATGATAGATTATCATTATTTTATTATTTTTTATTTTTTTTATATTAATTCAGATGTTTAGCTTCTTTTCGTTATTAAATAAGGTACTGTATATCTTCTTTTTATTCTTCTTTTATATACACATAAAATTTATTAAATTATTTCTCTTCTCTCTAATAAATTTGTTTCTCTTCTATTTATATTTCTTTCCTTCAATATTTTATTGGTTCTTAATTTTCTAAATTTTATTTTAATTTATGTATTTGTTCTGACTATACCTAATTTTTTTATTTATGTGTAATATACATTCTTATATATGTTATAGAAATATGATTTGATTCCATTAAGTTGCCAAATTTTTTTGAAAAATCTAAAGCTAAAACACAAAAATATATTTATAGATATTTTATTTTAATTTTTTAACTAAAAAATATAATATTTTTTGTCATATTTGTTGGAATTCTAAATTAAATATGAATATTAATTTTTGAAATAGAATAAATATATTTTAAATTTTTTGCACCTAAAAATAATATTCTATCAATGTTAAAATTATTTAGATGGATAAGTAATAGTGAATATAGAATTATTTAGGATGGATAGAACTAAGTACATCTTTTTATTGAAAATACTAATTTAAAAATATTATATTTAATTCTCAATAGTCAACCTCTCATTGAACCATTGTATTTTCAAAAGATTTTTGAAAAAATAAAATAGTTTTAGGTGTATAATTTTTGTAAAAATTTAATTAATTTAAGATATTTATTATCGTTGATTAAAAAAGTAAATTAAAATGACAATTTAATATTTCTACGCTTAAAATATTATTTATTTATTTTTCTAAAATTTTTTATCATTCAATGATCACATTAATATAATTTAATTCAATAAAATTATTTATTATTATTTGATTGAATAAAATTTCTATTTAGCAGAAAATTTTAGGATTTCTTAACCTCAAGATCATCCATGTTAAAGCATATAACTAAGAGCACGGAAGCGTCTCTTCATTCGAGAGTATGATTGAGATCAGAGAGCTTGACTCTTGTGGTTCTTTGATCTTCATTAACCAAAATCTTCTGTATTTCTGATAGGGCTGAATCACAATTTTACTGTGAGAAATGAGCTACCAAGGCAAGTTTGATGTCTTGGAGACCAAAATCCTGAAGTCACTATTTATATTTGAGTGTGACACTCATTAAACCCTAAAACTCAAATAAAATAGTATCTATGATTTTAATCTCATTTATCCAAATCAAAAGTAATAATGACTTATTTAATTCAACATTTATAACAGTAAATGAGATCACTGTTATATAAGTCATTTAATGTGAAATTACTTAATTTGCGATTATAATTAATATATGTATTGTCCATAAAAATATTAAGAAATAATAATTTCCTAACAATCTTCTACTTCAGTTATAAATATATATTTTTCTGAGATAATCACCTCTTATAAATTTTACACGCAAATCTGAATGTAATTTCTCTTATTACTTTAATAATCTGGTCTATCTCATATATTAGTTATGAAATTACCGAAACTTTTATCACATTAGTGTCGCAACAAAACCACGATAATCCCATACTAAAATACTCAACCACATAGATCAAATTTGGATGAGAAAATTTAGAAATTACATGCAAAAATGATCTCATGCATGACTATTTTTAACTTGAATAAAAATTCTATTTTATTCGGTGACAGACTCAGATGAAACTGCAACGGCAACGTCCGGGCTCATAGCGACGGCGACTAAGTGATGAGTCCGTGGAAGAAGAAGAGAAGAACTTAACAGACTCACAGTGTGTGTGAAAGAGAGAGAGAGATAGTGAAATTTGTAACGCCCTAACTTTTAACACGTCATGATCGTACTAAAGATAAGGCATTACTAATCTACTTTCCTTGTTTACTATTTAATATTAAGCATTTAGTTCGACATCGCGTTTCAATTTTTAAGAAAATGCCTGAAAAGTTTGCTTTTATTAATTAAAATCATATATCAAAGATTCTCAAGCAATACTGATCACATAGTTATTAATAATAATAAATATCATACAACAGAATTCAAATAGAACTCAGTTACAACTCCTATCCCTCTATATAAAATAAAATCTTAAATAACAAGGGCGAGGAAATTCTATGAAAGCAACTCAACACATAAATTTAACTCAAATAAGGCTAATATTCTCTCGTGGCTTCAAACTGAATCTTCGAACCTGTGTCACTGACAGGGTGAAAGATTTTGGGGTGAGAATAAACCACACGTTCTCAGTAGGGAGTGAGAATGCTGTAAGAGTAATGAAATAAATTGTAAATAATTAACTTACTTAGTAAAACTATTTTGTTAAACCTTTGAAAATACTTTTATTTCTACTTTAGATAAGTAATTACTTTTCTTTAAATTTCTAAACTCAAAACAGATTTTAATCACAAAAATTAGCCATACTAACCATCTCTCAGCTACATAATCATTTTTCAACCACAACATCTCACCTCAATACATCCGTGAACTAACAGCACAACTAAGGGATTCAAACCAACATACAAACAAGTCAAACAGCACAATCACAGAGAAGTAATACAAGCAAACACAACCAAATATAAATGTGCAAACAACATGATGCATGTCTATTCCTAATGCAGGCCATGAGCTCATGTGTCAGTTGCCTACCCGCTCCCGATATTACCCGGGCATAAGTCCCAGATATGGCTTTCCAGATGCATACAGTGTGCTTATAAGTCGTACCGCTAGGCCGCATACAGTGTGACTTTCCAAATGAATAAACGTACATCTAGAAAACAGTTCTCAGTGTGTGGGCATCCCCACTTTACATTTGGCACTAAGGCCCAAACAATGTCAGATCTGTTCTCATGTGGCAGACAGTCTCTTTAATTTAATATATCCTTTAAAATCTTGTTCTCTGTTCTCCTGTGACAGAGATTTCTTTTCTTAATAAATCGAGTTCAAAACAATACTTAAAACAAAATTTCTCCTTACAAAATTGGATTTAAAATATTATGTTTTTCTTAATAAATCGAGTTTAAAAAAAATAGAATACACCTTTTCTCAACTAAATAAATCTCAAATAATTTAATTTTCTAAAACCAAATCTTTTAAAATAACTTTTCAAATAAAACCTCAGATTTTATAAAATTTTGGCAGCACTTCCCCTAAAACACGGGCTTAGCCACCCTTTTCGGGTCCCAACTAAACCATTTTCAACCTCTTTTCAATCATTTCTAATAACTCAAACTAATTCCAATATCCATAACATTTATAAATCTGAAAATCCAACTAGTTCCAATGTCAAAATCTTTTCTAACTTTCAATTTATTACTAATAAAACAAACTTTCAATACAAAACCTGTTTCTCAATATAAGTAAATATGTAAATAAAATGTTTTCTACTATAAAATCATATTTCAAAATAAATTTATAATTCAGATTTTCGAAATAAAACTACTTTTTCGGTTACTTTTACATAAAATTGGGCGGAATCTCCTCTTAAAAATTAAACTTCACCACCCATGCGGGCTCCCTCAGATTCATAACTTCCAAACCAAAATCAAATCCAACTCCATTCAACAATTATCAGTACGACAATTTCTTCAATAATTAACTCATCATATTACAATTTAACAAGTAACACTAATTTAATCACCTTTCACAGCCACAACTCAACCAATTCATCATAATCACACAAAATCAGAATTTTAACAACTTCATCAAAATCAGAAAACCAATATCAATCAAAGCCAAGGTTGTCGAACTCGCGAGTCTAAGTAAACTCGTGGAGCTGACCTAGACTCGACTTGCGAGTTAACTCGTAGACTCGTACGAGTTCACCTGTTATGAAGTTTATATATATATATATATTCGTACATAATGTATATTTACTCAATTCCGACCCTTCCAAATTAATAATATCAATCTTAAAGTACATAATAAATTAAAATAGTAGCATACACAAATATTTTAAAATACACTTTCAAATCCTCTATAATTATTCTTATACAAATACAACATAGAACACACAAAATTAAAAATTCTAAATCTGTAATACTAAATCTTTAATTGAACATTGAACAATATCAAATAAACAAATTAACTCTAATCAAAATAATTAATTACTAATCAGCCATGAATGGATGAACCATCTGGCCATCTAACATAAACGATAAGCAATAGGCTAAAATTAGAAGTAATAAAATTTAAAAAAAAAAAAACTAAATCAAGAAGTAAATGCTCAAAAAAGGGCAAAAGGCATACAAAAAATAGATGATACAGAAGAAAAGAAGGGGGTAAAGTCCCAGCAACAGTAGATCGAAGACAAAGGTGCAGCAAGCAGCGGTGATGAGGGTGCAGCAGCACAAAACGACGATGACAAAGAGTCATGGATTTCACGATGGCGTAAAGAGATAGGACTGTAGGAGAAGTAATCAAACTCGTGAACGGTGATAGCATGATGGAGTTGCGGATAGTGGAGATGAGAAGAAATACAAAGTAGAGGGCAACATAAATAAAATTCACAAAGACAATGGCTCAAATAAGAGCAGAGGTAGTAGACGCAAGAAAACAACGGCAGCTCGACGGGGAACAGCGACTACGGCAGAACATGGAGAAAGTGAGACTTGAGAGAAACGACGTAGATGAGTGAGTTGTGAGTGAGTTTTCTTTCATTCTTTGGGAGTGTTATCGTAACCCTAATAAAAAAAAGTATTTTTTTTTGTTCAAAATGACGTTTTTTTAACAAAAATGAAGAAAAACACAAACTCGCTAATTCGGTCCTAAACTCACGAATTTGTCCGAGTTTGACCGAGTCCAGCCGAGTCAAGCCGAGTTTACTCAGGATAGAGTCTATGTCCGAGTCAACTCGTTTTCATATCTAAACTCGTAAACTCGTACGAGTTTACAAGTTAACTCGAGAGTTTTACAATGATGATCACAGCTTTAATTCTCATCATTCAGTCATTCCAAGCAATCATAAATTATTTGCAAATATCCACTAGACTTCCGTGGCATTCATAATTTAAAACAATTAATTTTAAAATAAAACTCCTACCTCCGTATGAAATCAAAGTCAACGAAAATTTCAAAAAAGTTTTTTTTTTTTACCGAGCTGCTGAAGAAGAAAATGTCAAAAATCATCTGTGCCTCCTAGAACTCCAGTTGGCTGAATTTAAGGAAAAGAGGAGCTACGTTATCGTCAGCTTCTATCAAACAAAAATGACGTTAATGTGTAGAGGAGGAGGATACGAACATTTTTACCAAATTAAATTTTTTATTAGAGTTGCAGATTAAAAGAAATCGAAGAGGAAAGAAATGAGAGGAGCTTACGGTTTCAGCATGCAATTCGGTCTCTCTCTTCATTTTGATAAAATGAACGTTCAGTGATTACCATAATGAATTAAAGAAGATGCTTAATGAATTTGATGATGATTTGGCAACGCTATGGTGGTTAGGTGTCAAAATATTTATCAAGGGAAATGAATATGTGTATGTGTCATTATTATGTTAATGCATGGTATATATAACATTGCCAATCTTTCTTTTACTTTTGTTCCCTCCTAATGGCTTCGGCCAAGTTTTCTTTTTCTTTTGAATAATAATAATAATAATAATAATAATAATAATAATAATAATAATAATAATAATAATAATAATAATAATAATAATAAATTTAAATTTTGTCTATCAAAATAATTTTTAATAAATATTTTAAATTAATAGAATAAACTTCAACAATCAATTTTATTTTATTTAATTATTTTTGTTGAAAATAATTTTTTTTTAATTATATTTTAATATAATATAATAACTTATAAGTAGTTAATTATTTAATTTTTAAAAAATTCGGGATCTTACATCCTATCCCACTTATAAAAATTTTCGTTCTCGAAAATTGATATAAGATGGAAAAGATTCATATCAACTCCATTTTTAAAATATCAAAAGAATGGAATAGAAAGGTGTGGCACGTTCAGTTTTTGCAAATGGAAAAGAAATCATATCTTATGAATATGACACAGAATGTGTAGTGTATTGCGGAGATTTGGAAGAATTCTTCAGATTATACTCTAACAAGGATGCACATAATAATGATAGGTAAACAGCAATAAGGATGAATATTATGAAAGGATCAAACAATAACTAGGAACATACTCAAGTAAGGATATGTATGAATGACAAGGTATGGTTAGAAGATATTCAAAACACATCCCAAGATGAAGATTCGAAACAAAGGATTCCACTACAAGCAATTAAGGAAGAGATGACTTCAAACCTCATTAGCACGAATAAGGATTAAACGTTAGAACGGAGCTAATCCCTAAAACTTAACTTCTAACGTTCTCAAATCCTGTAATTCGCATTACCTATTACTTCTATTTCGTCCATGATAACCCATTAGTATTCCTATATACATAAGTCATTAGTATTAAGTTGGCCAGACTTAATACCATGAGGAATGCAACGGTCGACTAACAGCATTAATCAATAGACAATCATGCATCTAAAACTCAAATTTTGTCACTAGGACAAGTCCTACACATTGATAGACACTCAGAATATACAGTGAAACATAGCCAGTCCATTCCCAAGGCTCTAACAGGAATGAACTGCTTTGATACCATAATGTAACACCCTAACTTTTAGCACGTCATGATCGTACTAAAGATAAGGCATTACTAATCTACTTTCCTTGTTTACTATTTAATATTAAGCATTTAGTTCGACATCGCGTTTCAATTTTTAAGAAAATTCCTGAAAAGTTTGCTTTTATTAATTAAAATCATATATCAAAGATCCTCAAGTAATACTGATCACATAGTTATTAATAATAATAAATATCATACAACAGAATTCAAATAGAACTCAGTTACAACTCCTATCCCTCTATATAAAATAAAATCTTAAATAACAAAGGCGAGAGAATTCTATGAAAGCAACTCAACACGTAAATTTAACTCAAATAAGGCTAATATTCGCCCGCGGCTTCAAACTGAATCTTCGAACTTGTGTCACTGAAAGGGTGGAAGATTTTGGGGTGAGAACAAACCACACGTTCTCAGTAGGGAGTGGGAATGCCGTAAGAGTAATGAAATAAATTGCAAATAATTAACTTACTTAGTAAAACTATTTTGTTAAACCTTTGAAAATACTTTTATTTCTACTTTAGATAAGTAATTACTTTTCTTTAAATTTCTAAACTCAAAACAGATTTTAATCACAAAAATTAGCCATACTAACTATTTCTCAGCTACATAATCATTTTTCAACCATAACATCTCACCTCAATACATCCGTGAACTAACAGCACAAGTAAGGGATTCAAACCAACATACAAACAAGTCAAACAGCACAATCACAGAGAAGTAATACAAGCAAACACAACCAAATACAAATGTGCAAACAACATGATGCATGTTTATTCCTAATGCAGGCTATGAGCTCATGTGTCGGTTGCCTACCCGCTCCCGACATTACCCGGACACGAGTCCCAAATATGGCTTTCTAGATGCATACAGTGTGCTTATAAGTCGTACGGTTAGGCCGCATACAGTGTGACTTTAAGTCGGCAGGAGAAAGGTGGCGACGGGCTCAATAGCGACAGTAACGGGATGAGCAGCGATAATGACATGAGCTGTGAACAGTGACGGACCCAGAAAAATTTAGTAATGGGGAAAAAATATAATAAAATTTAGGTATAGATATTTTTTTTTTGCTTCCCACGATACTCAACAAGTCAAGGACTAATCCGTCATGAATTTGAGTTTCATTTAAGAATCTACAATTGGCTGGTAACGAGTTGCTATACATACGAGATGGAATTCGAACCCTCAATACTTACTTAAGCGGACGACTAAGTTAATCACTTGACCAATCCAAATTGGTTTAGATATATTCAAAATTTAAAATTAGAACTATCTAATACATATTGATAAGAACTAGAAATATACACACAATTATTATTATAATATTTAAAATAATAAAAATATAATTTCATACACATAGTATAATATTTATAAGGATTTTTTTTTTATTTTTAACATGACTAAATATTATTTTTTTATATATAATTTTAAACAATTATTTTACTTTTTATTATCTCATATTTAATTGTCAAATCTACTTATTATAAATTTTATAGTAAAAATAAATTTTTTAACCAAAATAATTATAATATATTAATATATAGATAATATATTTTTTCATCTTAAACAATTTTTGAAAAATTACTAATAATTTAAGTTGTATTTAATTATAAAAATAAATTTTAATTTAATTATTAATTAATTAATTAATATAATAAAATTAATTATCACTATTTTTTGAGTTTATTTATTTATTTTTCATACTAAATCAAATTTAACAATATAATTATTATTATGTGTTAAGTTTAACAAAATATTTTTTAACATAAAATACAAAAGAACTATTTATATTTTATTTTGAGACAAATATAATATAATAAGTGGTATATATGTATATAAGTATTGTTTTTTTTTTTTTTAAATTTTGTGGGGGCAAATGCCCCTTCTATATTAAACGTGGGTCCGTCCCTGGCTGTGAAGGAAGACGGGAGTTGTAAAGAAGCTCTCCACATTGCCGTTCTTCCCTCTCGGGCTTCTCTTCTCTCTCGCCGTCTTGTGTTCAACCAGTCGACGATCTCAGATCTTGAATCTTGGATCTTCCTTCCTCACATCTGCTGTCGACACTGCTTGCAAAGCCGGCAAGGTTGTTTTCATAACCTTACCCCCTCCTCTCTCTCTCTCTCTCTCTCCCCAATCTCAGATCTAGTGCCAATGTCTAGTGTTCTGAACTGGTTATGTTGATTAAAGACCACTTGTTATCTGAACTGGTTTTGTTATGTTGATTCAAGTATCTAGTGTTCTGACTTGTTTAAATTTGCATTTGTATCCGTTTCTGATTTAGACAAGTTTGGGTTTGTTAATTGAGATGTATTAAATTTTATATATCTTCCAATTTAGGTTATCATAGCAACTTGTATTTCAGGCTACACCAAGACTTAGCGAGGATAAAGTCAAGCAGTGTGTTGATCCGAAACTTGTAGCAGAATATCCACCCAAAGCAATTGCTAAGGTGTTACTCTTATTGCTGAATGATTTTTATTTATTTATTTTATTGGTTTTGGAAGTAGGGGTGTCATTTTCTTGTGTGGATTGAGCATGAATTTGAATCCGAAAGCTTCGTATGATGGTATATGCTTCTTGTCATTCTTCTTTTAGTTGGTTTGGAAGCTTTGTGGTGGCTTGTCTAGGTTTTAGGTTTATGAATTGTTATGCTTCTCTTGCTGTTGCGTGAAATTTTTATTTATTTATTGTGTGATTGTACAATTTTTCTTATATGGCTTGTCTAGTTTTTCTTATTGCGTTCTGCTTTTGTTTTTTCTTGTTTGCTGGTTCAATTTTTAAGGCGCAGTTTCTGGATTAAAATAGTTCTCAAAGCACTCCATTTTTAAATGTTCTCAATGATCAGTCAGGTTTTTAGTATATTCTATTCCTTATTCACATGTTAGGCCTCTTTTTAATTCACATAGCTTGTTTTTGCTGACCCCTTTTTATATTTTAACTTTCAATTTCAATTTTACATGTCTTCGGATACCCTATATTGACTATTAAACTCACTTGTCTTACTTGTGTTTGAGACTTTCAGCTGGTTTTTAATCAATTATTCAAATAGGCGCCACCAGATTTTGCATTTGACCAAGGAATGAAGAAATAAGAATTAATTGAAAACAGATAGTGTGCCTTTGTGTTTTTATGTAAACCAGTTGTTTGATTATTTAGATAACTAACTAACTTGCTTTAACTAACATGAATTTGTTGGTGATAATTTTTCATGTGAAACAGGTTTTTTGCTGTATCTGATTTTTGTTGCTTTAACTAACCAAAAATTGCTTACCCTGTATATGATTTTTGCTGCTGTTCTTCAGCAATTGTCAGTTGGTTTGCTTCTTCAAGTGTTTGAATTGAATGCTTACTTCAGTGTTGCAACAATCTATTCTTTATTTTTAGTATTTATCTTGCATTTAGCCTGATTTTGGAAATTAAGATTGTAATCTTGTTTCCTTAAGTGCTCTTACAAATACTAGAAATGAGATCTTTTTGTGAAAGTTTTTTACCTTGTTGCGTTGGTTTGTTTCTCTTTCAGTTTATGTATCATGTCTATTCCATTACATAAGCTTGTCAAATGTTCTTTATTTTTGTAGTAAGGGAAGTTTTGTCAACATGAATTTTGTGATTTGATAATGTCACTTGATTATTATTCAAGAGCGTACTATCCAATTGTGTTAACTATGTGCTACACAAGTCATATTTTAGACAGCCATCACAATGATAAAGATAGTACTTTCAGTTATCGTGGCAGTCATATAATGTGGCACCAAGCACCCACATAGCACATGGATGAATCTCTCTCAGCTGACCTGTGCTACCTAAAGTTAGGCTAAGAATACTGAATTATCTGCAAATTTCAGTGTCAAATACATGAGCTGCATTCATGATGGCTGAATTTATCTTTGCTACAGTTTTTGAGCTTATTAACTAGTCAAAATTTGACATTGATTATAGTTGTTGTTGTTGCACTCATTGCAAACTGATTTTAATAACTCACTGCAACTTGAATGCTTTCAAATGACATATTGTAAAAAGGAAAAAAGAAAAATGAAATAACTAACTTATTTTAATAACTAGTCAATTTTAAAGTGCATTCTATTTAATTTGAGCATCTCTCTACTAAATTAGTGAAGTATTTGAAATTCGAATCCTATATTTTGTTCCTACTTCTTTTCTTCCAGTTAGATTAGATTAGATGTTCTGCTATTTTTTTCTTTCTTTATCTTTTTTCTATTTGCGCACGCCATTTTACTTTTCTCTGTAATGATTATCTAATTTTTATTTTTATGAACACAGGGTCAACAACCTAGCCTTGCCAATTTAGTTAGATGGCTTCAAATTCCCCACTGCCACTGTATGCTCTCCCTCACTTCCTGTTTATAGTTGGTGTTGTATGAAATATATACAATAAGCCTTTATCGCGTGTATTTTTTTCCTCTGTGAATGGAATTACTGCTATATTTCCTAGCATTGTTATATTTGTACAGTTGGTCTTTTGGGGGGGGGGGAGGGGATTTTGATACTAATCATGATATTTTCTGGAACTTTGTTATCATTATTAATGTTGTTGATAACTTAACCATTTATTTTTTATCTTTCAGGATCTACGTTCTGAGTTGAAGGAGCTAATTCCAGAATATCAGGTTCGTTCTGTTATTTTAAGCTTTGGCAGTGATATCTATTTATGTTGGATAAGCTGATTTAGAATATTAAAAATCATCATCATCAGTGGAGGACAGAGCATCTAATCTCTAATCAAATAAAAACTTTCTCTCATCAACTTGCTTTGACTTTTGATCCATTTGAATGGTCCCATGTGAGACATTATTGGTTCCTATGTATAAATAATATATTATATATGTATACATACAAAGTCTTCTTTTTCATCATATAATAAACAAATTTAAGGTAAAAATAATAATTGATATGGAGAACATGGAGTAGTTTCCTTTCATCATGATTAGGATTAGTGCCAAAATTGCATGTGTCTTAGTTATTACTATTGGCAATATGCTAATAAGCTAATCAGCTCATTATTAGTTCAGACTTCAGACTATGTTACCATTTTAGAGTGTACTCGGAAAGTTAAGTGAAAGAAGCTAAGCCATGTATATTAGTATATGTATCTTGTGAAATGCATGCAATAGAGTGGTGCTCTTAATTATTAATAAAATACTTCCATAACATTTTTAATGTTAGTTCTTAAAGAAAATCTAAAAATTGAACTTGTTGAATCAATAAAAACTAAATGTTTAAAAATTTGGAATTCAATAATTGAGATTCAACGAAAATTGAACTTGACGTAGACCAATCCAAGTTCATTGGATTTTAAACAATTTTAGTTATTGTCTTTGATTAATTCACTACATGCTGACCGATTATAGACTTGAAAATGATCCAATTCTCAAAATTATAATATATATGGAAACACAATCTGTATTGCGTTTGATCCATTATAGACTTGAAAATGATCATTGCTCTTACCTCTTGTTTATAAGCTCACAATGTGACTGATTCGTTGGATCATCCTTTGTCATGTTTCTGGAACTTTGTTCTCATTCTAATTCAATACTCCTAGCTTAACTCATAAGCTTTGTTTTCACAAAAAGAAATATATATCTAAATTACAAGAATGGTTCCAATGGAGTTAAACTGCTTCCAAACTATTAGTTGAAAAATAAACTATTAGTTGAAAAATAAACCTTTGTCTGCTCTGTTTGATTCTAGATTTCTAGTTCATACATATGCACTCCAAATCTATTATTTGTTTCTTCTTTTCTTCTTTTTTTTCTAAATACATTTTTTTAAATGATAAAATTAAAAGGCAATTAATAATTTTTTATGTGAGATTAATATACTATTTCTGTTTTTCATATTGATGAGTAATGTCTTCTTTAACTTCTTAACTTACCCAGCATCTTCTTTAAATCATATATACAACTACTTGAGAAGGAAAAATTCACAAAGTCACTGTTACAGCCACGAAATTATCATTTGAAAGAGGTAATTATAATTTTTTTATAGTTTCTTTTAGAATACTATTTAAGTATTTGTTTAATATCTAATTTGCACACACAAGAATAATTTTCTTACCTTTAGAATATATATAGACTTTTAATGAATAAATTTTTTTAAATCCCTATTTGTAGTCCCTCTTAGTCATGTTAATGTGGGACATCACTCACAAGAAAATAGATGGAAGTTATGTTAATGAAAAGGCTAAAGAAATAGCGGTAAGACTAAAGTGCAATAAGTAACTTGTTTGTATTTCTTTTTCTTTCTTTTTTATAAGATAATACTATTTTTGATTCTTTCTCTTTCTTTTTATATATGTAGGAGAAGATTGAAGTACATAGCAGCCAACAACCGATGGAATTAACTGTTAATTCTCCTCTTGATGTTCTTGGAGTAGTTTTTGGAAAGAGCACTCTGGTCGTGTTCGAGGTTTAGGTATGGTAGCTGTTCCAATAATTGCTTTTAAGAACAACACTACAAGAATTAGTCAAATGAATTTAGGTTCTTCAAATGATGTTGGCACATCATCTACTTGTGGTCCAAATGTGCAAGAAGAGTTGGATACCGTTAAAGCGCAATTGCAAGCGCTAGTCTCCTATATTGCTTCTAAGGAAGGAGGTAAAATTCTAATACAATTGGCTAGAATGTTCCCTGTAAGACCCAAAACTTTTGAAAAGTCTTATTATGATCAAGTCTCAAATCATATAGTTATTTATAGCCTTAATTTCAGAGATTATTTTATTAAGGATAATTAAGGCAAGTTTTGATTTATTGAACTTGAGATAAGTTATGATTATTATTCAATTTTATAGTTATTGGAATATTTTCTATATTCAAATTATAAAGTTGGTAGTTGTGAAATAATAAGGATTTTATATGATTTGGATTAGATAAGTAATATTTTAAATATTAATACTACTACTTTGGAAAAATAAAGGGGTTTAATTATATTATTTCTAATTATTTTGATTTGGGCATTTTATGGAAAACAATTTGTGAAATTGATGAGCAAATAGTATTTTCTATATATAATTAGTGTTGGATTTAATTATGAGTTTCAATTATTATATTATTCCCAATTTTATTTGAAATTACCAAATTATCCCTAACCCTAATCTTCAAAATGAGGAAACCCTAACCCAGTGACCCGTACCCGACCCGGTTCCCTTCACCCACACACACACACATAGCCGCAGCAGCTGACCATTACCCCTTTCATCCCCTTTTCCCTAACTCAGCAGCAGCGTTTCTTTCCCGTGAAAGAAAGAAAGGAGAACGGAAGGTGAGAGGAGAGAAGCAGGGAGGAGAGGAGAGGGGGAGGACGGCGCCGGCGGGTGTCACTGCCGCCACGCCGTCACGTTGCGCAGGGACGAGAGGAGTGAGATCCGAGACTGAGGCAAGGATCTGCGCCGGTGGCACTGGCGTTTGCCGTCGCTGCTTGATGCCGCCGAGGGGAGGAGGGTCACAACCACCACAAGGAGCCGTCGATGTCACCCTCGCGAGTCACCATCCCCGAAATGCAGTACCATGGAGCCAGTCTCTTCGCGGCGCCGCGGCTGTCTGCGCTATCGTCGTCGCTGCTGGTCCACCGGGAGTCGCCGTCGAGGCTGAAACACGGAGAGAGAGGGTACGCGAGTGAGAAGGGGCTGAGAGTCTGAAACCGCCGTGCCTGGTCTCGTCTGTGAAGCCATTGCCTCCGTCACTGTCGCTGGTGAGGAGAGAGCAGTGCGGAAAGAACAGAACGTGGTGGAGGGGAAGCCGGTCCGCCATTGAGCTGCCGCGTCAGAAAAGGGGTTCATGCCGCCGGAGTTCCTCTGCCGCCGCTAGAATTTCTGGTCACTGCCGTTCTGGTGAGTTTGCCCTGTTTCTGGTTCCTCCTAGTGCTGCCAATTCAATTTTACTTGAAGCTGTCACTGAAACTGTTGTGTTTAATGAAGTGGCTGTCATAAGTTACGTTGTCGCTGTCGGAGAAGCTACGTCCCTGCGTTTCCGACCGCCGGTTGTGGCGCGGGTGTAGCTGGAAATACCATCGGAGTTGTCGCCACTCGGTGTAGTTGTTCTTCCCTTGTTGCGGTAAGCATGTTCATTTCGGAAAGCCCTTTTAGTCAGTATCCTGTTATGCCTGGTTAAAGACTCTGAGGTTTGGTAACATAGGTCCGAGTTCTGATTGCTGCCATTCTGGTCATCGGGTGTAGCGCGTTTGTTGCCAGAACCACCGCCGGGACTACCCTTGCTTGATTTGGCCGTTCTTTCTTAGTTTCGGTAAGCGTTTTCGATTTGAAAGTCCTATAGTTACTGTTCTATTATACGTTGAGGAGTTGTAGCATTTGTTGTTATGAGAGTTAATCTCGGTTATTATATATTGTGATTAGACTCGTTGTGGTTGCTGAGAAAATGGTTTGGAGCTGAGGTTTTGGTAGCCAGAATTTTGATTGTTGATTTTGGGTCGAGGCGGAAAGGACTCGGTGACGCGTTTGAGTTATGGAATTTGCGTTTTGAGGTAGGGGCGCTTTTCGAAAACTACAGTTTATTATTGGAATTATTACATATGGATACTGATGTGAGATATGGTGTAATTAGTGATTGTATCTGCCTTATGTGTTATTTGATTGACTCGAGTGATTATGGATGTTGGTTTGGTTGAATGGTTGTGCGGCTTTGTGAAATGTAATGTTTTGAAGTGATTCTTTAAAGATTTGAAATCTGAGTTTAATCCGTTGAGGATTGATTTGATTTGAGTCAATTATTTGATGATGTGAAAAGTCGAATGCACTGTTAAATTTAGCCTGGTTTACTTTAATTGACTTGATCTTGGACAAATGATTTGTTACTGAACTGTTTCTTTAAAGCTTTGGAAATGAGTTAAATCGGTTGATATTGAGTTGATCTTGAAATGGTTTTCTTGAGATATGCCACTGAGGCGACTGTTGGATTTAGCTTGTTTTGAATTGATTTCTGATTTTGAGCTGTTGAAAAGGAATGAGAAACGGTTTAGTTGGGACCCGAACCGGGTGGCAAAAGTCCAAGTTTTAGGGGAGGTGCTGCCGAAATTTCTACAAAATCCTACTCTTGTTTGTAAAGTTATTTAAAAAGGGTTGGATTTGAGAAGTTGTATTAATTGATTTATTAAGAGAATATTTATGTTTTCAAGCTTAATCTATTTAATGAACTTTATGCGTTGAGTTCAGCTTATTTAGAAACGAACTATTTGTACAGTTTGAATCACTGAAGGAAAGAATGATGCTCTAATATTGATTTCAATATAAAAAGGAGCTTTTAGTGATTTCAAAGGAATTTAGACTTTTGATTGGGTAATCAAGTTTGAGGCATTTTGGAAGAGTTAGAAAAATGGGTTCCAAAAAGAAACCTGAAAGTGGTTTGATTCAAATGAACCGGTTCCGTTTCAAATGAGTTGATTTTTGGACCGAGTTGGAACTTGTGATTTTGTATGAACGGTTTCATAATAAATTCAGTTTTATTTACTTGAACCGGGAATCTATGATTTTAAAAGTTTCAATGAATTTTAAGGAATTTATATAAGTTGACCTTCCCTAAAGACTTGGGACTCTGGCAAGAAACTTTTGTTATAAAATCCCATTGTTGGATGGGTGATTTTGAATGTTCCCAAAAAGAATCTTTAACTTTCCATGGTTTTGGAAGTTTTGGAAAGAGAATGCCGAGAGTGGCTTTGCTTTAAAAAGGAAACTCACTTTGAGTAAATTTGGCTTATGAGCCTGAGATGATTTGAAAATGAGATCTTCAAAGTCAAGGCTAAAAAGAGTTGAAACTCTATTTCAAGTGAAATGATTTGGGAAAAAGTGATTTATGGCTTAAATGCCGATTTTATGAATTTATGATGTTGAATGTGGAAGTGCTGTTTTGTTGTGAGCCGGAATGGCTATGTATGATTATAAATATTGGTTGGTTCTGGATTGAACCGTGAGCCGGAATGGCTGTGTATGATATGAATATTGGCTGGTTCTGGATTGAACCGTGAGCCGGAATGGCTTTGTGTGATTATCAATATTGGCTGGTTCTGGACTGAACCGTAAGCCGGATGGCTGAGATGGATGTTGATCCATGGATGAGAATGAATGCATGTATATGCTGAATTATTGATAATTGTGATTTTTGCACTTCCACTATTGGAGATGAGGGTTTCCCTGGGTAGTAGCAGTGGCTAGCCACCACGTGCTCCAGGTTGAGACTTGATACTCTGTTGACCCTATGTCGTAAGTGTGGCCGGGCACTGTGAAAGTCCCGGATGAGCTCGCCCCCATAAATATTCACCAGTGATGGTGATGGATAAATATTCACCAGTGAGGGTGATGGATATGGATCATGACTATGATCAAGTTTATGATGAGTATAACTCGAGTTGGGGATGCGCGACAGAGGGACAGTCCAATGGTTAGCTACCAGGACTTGTCGGGTTGGCTCTATAACCGACAGATGATATCATCAGCCACTAGGGACAGGCATGCATCATATGCATTTGTGTGACATTGGTTGGGCGTGTATATTATACTTGGTTTGCCTATGTGATTAATTGCTAACTATTCTACTTGTAATAACTGTTTGTTTGTGCTTGAACTTCCTTCCTGTGTTTGCATCTGGGACTCTGTTGGATTGTGGTGATTGATTGTTGGTTGGATTGTTTGGGCCTAGGGCCGTGGTTGAATTGAGATGAACCGATGGTTGGTTTCGGTATTGTGGTTATGATTTGGAAATGCGTGAAAGGCTAATTTAGTTCAGCATAGATAAACCTTCTGAAATGCTTTTGAATATTTTTTTAAATGAACAGTTTCTTCTTTCAGAAAAAGGATTTCAGATTTCTCTTTTATTGTAAACGGTTGTTTTTGAAAAGAGGCATAAGATGGTTATTAATCATTGGTACGGTTTATCTTCATGTATCCTATTACAGTAATTCCCAAAAACCCTCTACTGAGAACCGTTTCGAGGATGATGTTCTCACCCCCCTACATTTTTCCCCTTTCAGGATATGGGCGCAGAAGTTATGAAGAGCTTATTTAATTGTTGTTGTGATGCTCTGTATTGTTTTAGTTATGGTTTATTATACCCTCGCCTTTATCTTGATATATATTCTGTAAGAGGGATAGGAATTGTATTGGTTAATGTTTGTAATATTATTTATATATATTTATGTATATATATGGATGTGCTCTTTTCGAGTTGTTGTAAGTTGAATGGTATTTATGGATGTACGTTATCGAGCGAAAGTATCTTTGGGAGCGGTATTGCGGTTTAAAGTTTTAAACAGGCTCATATTTTAGTATTAATTAATATAAGTGTCGTCGTAATGTCCGAACTATCATAGTCGCGCAGCCGGAAGTGCGAGCTTTGATAGTTAGGGTATTACATTATGGTATCAGAGCAGTTCTTCCTGTAGAGCCTGAGGAATGGACTGACTATGCTTCAATTGCATACTCTGAGTGTTTGTCATGTATTAGGTCTTGTCGAATGACGAGGATTAGAGCTTTATGCACATGACGGTCTATTGATTAACGCTATTAGTCTTGCATTGCATAATTCCTGGTATTAAGTTTGGCCGGCTTAATACTAGTGAATTATGTATATGAAAGCACTGATGGGTTATCATAGATGAAATACGAGTTTTGAGTAAAGCGAATCGTGGGTTTTGGGAACGTTAGAAACTATTTCTCGAGGCTATTCAGTTGTGTGTCTTGAATTCTGTTCGAGTTGACCTGTTCTTTCATATCCTAATTTGAAGTTCTTGTTTGCTAATCCTTTTGAAAAGTAGTTTGATTCTTCAATTCTATTCCTCTATCCATATGCATTCTTGTTTGACCTTAAGTGCATATGCTGGTTTAAGATCCTTGTTGCATCTGTCTTCATCTGTTTGAGTTCTTCCTGATCCCTGTATTCTTTGACATGGCTTTGAACTGGTCCTAATGCACTGTGCATTTTATCTCCTGATTTTGAGTCCATTCTTTGAGAAATTGTTGATTCAGTTTTTCTCTTATTTGACAGTGAGCACAACTAATTTTGAGATTTTATGAAGATTGCTGTTGAATAGATATATACTTATCTATACATGAAATTTTGAAGATTTCTCATACCGCTTAGCAACTATCTATTTTTAATATCTCGCCTGTATTTTTACTGGTTTGCGGAACGGCATTTACTTTAAATACAAATTGACTTTCTAGTAATTTTACTACGGTTCCAATGCACATCTTTATTTGATTATGTATTTGGATATTTTTCAAAATTTTGAAAAGAAAGGATTTATCACTTTTGTCTCGGTTGAGTTTCATTTGATAAACTTTACTTAATTTATTTTGATTTGAGCCTGATCTAGCATACTACATGGTTTATGCCATTGTGGTTCTTTTGGAAATATTGGACTCATAACTTTCTTCTTATGAACGGACTCTTTCCTTCATAAGCTTTTCACCTCTATGAATGTCATACGTGATTCTATTATTAACTAATCTTTTACGTCTTGTGAACATTACCACTGATCTTGGTTCGTCCTCTCTTGTGAATCTCATCCTTATGTGAGTCAGTTTGATTCGTTTAAAAAATTTGTGCATTGTTTATTCTCTCATTATCTCTACAAGAGTTTAGTCAAAAATTTATCATTGAGAAATTACAAATGATTGAGTTGTCTTTTTCTATGACTTTTGTATTCTTTTGGATCAATTTAAAACTTGTTTGATGTTTTATGTCTAGTGACTCTTGTTTGAACTACTTTGATTTAAGATCCTTTCTTGCAAGGCTTGACTCCTTTTTAGTACATCTTAAACTTCTTGAATGTTCTTCTGAGATAGTGATTTCAAGAACACTCTTGGAGTCTTGTTTTGAACCTTTTAAAGAAGTTTTGAATTCTATTTTAAGAAGTTTTAAACGGAATTTATTTTCTGTTGCTTGATTGAGATTGAAACCATTGTTCAATCTTGACGAAGTTAATTTAAAGTTGGCATGCGCTATTTTAAATAGGGTTTTGGAAAGCTTCCTTGTTTAGTGAAAATCGGTTCGTTTGTAACGCACCACTTATTTCCTTTACCAAATTGTAAGCAAATTTTTATCTCGGAGTTTCTTTTCTAAAAAGAGTTTAACTTCCTCTTTCGTACTTGCCATAAATATTATACATGCTTGTTTGAATATGAGCTTTGGGAATTTTTGAACAAACATTTGATTTCTTTTCTGAGTTTTATGATTGTCTTTGGTTAAGCTGTGCACCTAATTATCTTTCTAAAATATTTGAGGAAATATTTTAGCTTTTAGCCAAACTTGTGTGCACCTTGTTTTTAAAACTCTACAAAATCTACTTCAACATGAACTTGTATTGAAGTAAATCCACGTTTATGCTTTTGTTACTCTCTTGAAGGATAATTGTTGCTTAACTTTTCTTTTAGACCGCGAGGTGATTTTCTTGCAAGTTTTCGATTCTTTTATGACCAATGTATTCGGAAGTGTTTTTAATCGTGCTCTTGAAGTTCTGTGAGCTTTGTCTTGGGTTTGAGAGATTCTTCTCTATAAACTTCGTACTTCCTCGACTCAATTTGAATTTGTTTCGAACTAAGGCGCTGGTTCTCTTCTTATTGGTCCTATTGAATTTCTTGGATCCAAGGGTTATCTTTGAAGTTGTCAATTGATTTATTTCTAGCAAACTTCATTGCTTCAACATCCTTGTTTACTTGGAATTGGATATATTCTTTCAAATCTATGAGTATTGTCCTTGACAATTGTCTCTCCGTTCTAAATCTGGTATCCTTCTGAGTAGACTCGAGAATTGTTTTGATATCACGTGCGACTTGTAGACGTAGTAGCGCGATGCGTTAGTTCTTTAATACGTGATATGTGTATACGGAAGTCGAAGCAGTAGGTGTACAACGTTATGAGTTGCGAGTGTTTTGTTCCTTGCGAACGGGTTTGCGGTTGTTAGGCTTATGATTGGCTATGGGGTTGTAAAGTGCTTGATGGAGTTGGAAAGTTGAAGTTTGGAGGTTGATATGAGATTAGTGTGCGGATGTTGAGCATGTCGTTGTAACCTCATCCTATTTTATAACCTTCAATGCCTTGCTTTACCATCACATGTTTGACCCATGCCATCTTTTGTATTGAGCCTGTCTTGTAATGTTTGCTTTGCAACCATACTCCTACCTTTGTATCCTTATGCATAAGATAATCCAAGTATTTGAAAACCGTATATATGTTTATACGTTGAGATATTTTTACTTCTTCCTTAAATGTGTTCAAGGGTGAACTGTTATGGAATTTCTTTCGTTTTGTATCAATTTTCGAGGGCGAAAATTTTTATAAGGTGGGTAGGATGTAAGACCCAAAACTTTTGAAAAGTCTTATTATGATCAAGTCTCAAATCATATAGTTATTTATAGCCTTAATTTCAGAGATTATTTTATTAAGGATAATTAAGGCAAGTTTTGATTTATTGAACTTGAGATAAGTTATGATTATTATTCAATTTTATAATTATTGGAATATTTTCTATATTCAAATTATAAAGTTGGTAGTTGTGAAATAATAAGGATTTTATATGATTTGGATTAGATAAGTAATATTTTAAATATTAATACTGCTACTTTGGAAAAATAAAGGGGTTTAATTATATTATTTCTAATTATTTTGATTTGGGCATTTTATGGAAAACAATTTGTGAAATTGATGAGCAAATAGTATTTTCTATATATAATTAGTGTTGGATTTAATTATGAGTTTCAATTATTATATTATTCCCAATTTTATTTGAAATTACCAAATTATCCCTAACCCTAATCTTCAAAATGAGGAAACCCTAACCCAGTGACCCGTACCCGACCCGGTTCCCTTCACCCACACACACACACACAGCCGCAGCAGCTGACCATTACCCCTTTCATCCCCTTTTCCCTAACTCAGCAGCAGCGTTTCTTTCCCGTGAAAGAAAGAAAGGAGAACGGAAGGTGAGAGGAGAGAAGCAGGGAGGAGAGGAGAGGGGGAGGACGGCGCCGGCGGGTGTCACTGCCGCCACGCCGTCACGTTGCGCAGGGACGAGAGGAGTGAGATCCGAGACTGAGGCAAGGATCTGCGCCGGTGGCACTGGCGTTTGCCGTCGCTGCTTGATGCCGCCGAGGGGAGGAGGGTCACAACCACCACAAGGAGCCGTCGATGTCACCCTCGCGAGTCACCATCCCCGAAATGCAGTACCATGGAGCCAGTCTCTTCGCGCCGCCGCGGCTGTCTGCGCTATCGTCGTCGCTGCTGGTCCACCGGGAGTCGCCGTCGAGGCTGAAACACGGAGAGAGAGGGTACGCGAGTGAGAAGGGGCTGAGAGTCTGAAACCGCCGTGCCTGGTCTCGTCTGTGAAGCCATTGCCTCCGTCACTGTCGCTGGTGAGGAGAGAGCAGTGCAGAAAGAACAGAACGTGGTGGAGGGGAAGCCGGTCCGCCATTGAGCTGCCGCGTCAGAAAAGGGGTTCATGCCGCCGGAATTCCTCTGCCGCCGCTAGAATTTCTGGTCACTGCCGTTCTGGTGAGTTTGCCCTGTTTCTGGTTCCTCCTAGTGCTGCCAATTCAATTTTACTTGAAGCTGTCACTGAAACTGTTGTGTTTAATGAAGTGGCTGTCATAAGTTACGTTGTCGCTGTCGGAGAAGCTACGTCCCTGCGTTTCCGACCGCCGGTTGTGGCGCGGGTGTAGCTGGAAATACCATCGGAGTTGTCGCCACTCGGTGTAGTTGTTCTTCCCTTGTTGCGGTAAGCATGTTCATTTCGGAAAGCCCTTTTAGTCAGTATCCTGTTATGCCTGGTTAAAGACTCTGAGGTTTGGTAACATAGGTCCGAGTTCTGATTGCTGCCATTCTGGTCATCGGGTGTAGCGCGATTGTTGCCAGAACCACCGCCGGGACTACCCTTGCTTGATTTGGCCGTTCTTTCTTAGTTTCGGTAAGCGTTTTCGATTTGAAAGTCCTATAGTTACTGTTCTATTATACGTTGAGGAGTTGTAGCATTTGTTGTTATGAGAGTTAATCTCGGTTATTATATATTGTGATTAGACTCGTTGTGGTTGCTGAGAAAATGGTTTGGAGCTGAGGTTTTGGTAGCCAGGATTTTGATTGTTGATTTTGGGTCGAGGCGGAAAGGACTCGGTGACGCGTTTGAGTTATGGAATTTGCGTTTTGAGGTAGGGGCGCTTTTCGAAAACTACAGTTTATTATTGGAATTATTACATATGGATACTGATGTGAGATATGGTGTAATTAGTGATTGTATCTGCCTTATGTGTTATTTGATTGACTCGAGTGATTATGGATGTTGGTTTGGTTGAATGGTTGTGCGGCTTTGTGAAATGTAATGTTTTGAAGTGATTCTTTAAAGATTTGAAATCTGAGTTTAATCCGTTGAGGATTGATTTGATTTGAGTCAATTATTTGATGATGTGAAAAGTCGAATGCACTGTTAAATTTAGCCTGGTTTACTTTAATTGACTTGATCTTGGACAAATGATTTGTTACTGAACTGTTTCTTTAAAGCTTTGGAAATGAGTTAAATCGGTTGATATTGAGTTGATCTTGAAATGGTTTTCTTGAGATATGCCACTGAGGCGACTGTTGGATTTAGCTTGTTTTGAATTGATTTCTGATTTTGAGCTGTTGAAAAGGAATGAGAAACGGTTTAGTTGGGACCCGAACCGGGTGGCAAAAGTCCAAGTTTTAGGGGAGGTGCTGCCGAAATTTCTACAAAATCCTACTCTTGTTTGTAAAGTTATTTAAAAAGGGTTGGATTTGAGAAGTTGTATTAATTGATTTATTAAGAGAATATTTATGTTTTCAAGCTTAATCTATTTAATGAACTTTATGCGTTGAGTTCAGCTTATTTAGAAACGAACTATTTGTACAGTTTGAATCACTGAAGGAAAGAATGATGCTCTAATATTGATTTCAATATAAAAAGGAGCTTTTAGTGATTTCAAAGGAATTTAGACTTTTGATTGGGTAATCAAGTTTGAGGCATTTTGGAAGAGTTAGAAAAATGGGTTCCAAAAAGAAACCTGAAAGTGGTTTGATTCAAATGAACCGGTTCCGTTTCAAATGAGTTGATTTTTGGACCGAGTTGGAACTTGTGATTTTGTATGAACGGTTTCATAATAAATTCAGTTTTATTTACTTGAACCGGGAATCTATGATTTTAAAAGTTTCAATGAATTTTAAGGAATTTATATAAGTTGACCTTCCCTAAAGACTTGGGACTCTGGCAAGAAACTTTTGTTATAAAATCCCATTGTTGGATGGGTGATTTTGAATGTTCCCAAAAAGAATCTTTAACTTTCCATGGTTTTGGAAGTTTTGGAAAGAGAATGCCGAGAGTGGCTTTGCTTTAAAAAGGAAACTCACTTTGAGTAAATTTGGCTTATGAGCCTGAGATGATTTGAAAATGAGATCTTCAAAGTCAAGGCTAAAAAGAGTTGAAACTCTATTTCAAGTGAAATGATTTGGGAAAAAGTGATTTATGGCTTAAATGCCGATTTTATGAATTTATGATGTTGAATGTGGAAGTGCTGTTTTGTTGTGAGCCGGAATGGCTATGTATGATTATAAATATTGGTTGGTTCTGGATTGAACCGTGAGCCGGAATGGCTGTGTATGATATGAATATTGGCTGGTTCTGGATTGAACCGTGAGCCGGAATGGCTTTGTGTGATTATCAATATTGGCTGGTTCTGGACTGAACCGTAAGCCGGATGGCTGAGATGGATGTTGATCCATGGATGAGAATGAATGCATGTATATGCTGAATTATTGATAATTGTGATTTTTGCACTTCCACTATTGGAGATGAGGGTTTCCCTGGGTAGTAGCAGTGGCTAGCCACCACGTGCTCCAGGTTGAGACTTGATACTCTGTTGACCCTATGTCGTAAGTGTGGCCGGGCACTGTGAAAGTCCCGGATGAGCTCGCCCCCATAAATATTCATCAGTGATGGTGATGGATAAATATTCACCAGTGAGGGTGATGGATATGGATCATGACTATGATCAAGTTTATGATGAGTATAACTCGAGTTGGGGATGCGCGACAGAGGGACAGTCCAATGGTTAGCTACCAGGACTTGTCGGGTTGGCTCTATAACCGACAGATGATATCATCAGCCACTAGGGACAGGCATGCATCATATGCATTTGTGTGACATTGGTTGGGCGTGTATATTATACTTGGTTTGCCTATGTGATTAATTGCTAACTGTTCTACTTGTAATAACTGTTTGTTTGTGCTTGAACTTCCTTCCTGTGTTTGCATCTGGGACTCTGTTGGATTGTGGTGATTGATTGTTGGTTGGATTGTTTGGGCCTAGGGCCGTGGTTGAATTGAGATGAACCGATGGTTAGTTTCGGTATTGTGGTTATGATTTGGAAATGCGTGAAAGGCTAATTTGGTTCAGCATAGATAAACCTTCTGAAATGCTTTTGAATATTGTTTTAAATGAACAGTTTCTTCTTTCAGAAAAAGGATTTCAGATTTCTCTTTTATTGTAAACGGTTGTTTTTGAAAAGAGGCATAAGATGGTTATTAATCATTGGTACGGTTTATCTTCATGTATCCTATTACAGTAATTCCCAAAAACCCTCTACTGAGAACCCTTTCGAGGATGATGTTCTCACCCCCCTACATTTTTCCCCTTTCAGGATATGGGCGCAGAAGTTATGAAGAGCTTATTTAATTGTTGTTGTGATGCTCTGTATTGTTTTAGTTATGGTTTATTATACCCTCGCCTTTATCTTGATAGATATTCTGTAAGAGGGATAGGAATTGTATTGGTTAATGTTTGTAATATTATTTATATATATTTATGTATATATATGGATGTGCTCTTTTCGAGTTGTTGTAAGTTGAATGGTATTTATGGATGTACGTTATCGAGCGAAAGTATCTTTGGGAGCGGTATTGCGGTTTAAAGTTTTAAACAGGCTCATATTTTAGTATTAATTAATATAAGTGTCGTCGTAATGTCCGAACTATCATAGTCGCGCAGCCGGAAGTGCGAGCTTTGATAGTTAGGGTATTACATTCCCTACTCAACAAGTTTTACAGGTACATTCATATTCTGCTTATGATTCCTATTATTAATATAATTAGTAGTAGTGCTAGCTTATGCTAGAGTGATAGTAATAATTAATACAAGTTTAACAAAAGGCATATACTTTCCTTCTATTTATGAAACTCACGGTTATGTGAAATACTAAAGAAGAGAGAGTGTAATTTATAGTATAGCCTCAACTACACACATAAGATAGTTCAAGTAGTGGAAAACAACACAACACTGCTTTGGATAAAGGTGCAAATTAAAGTCATACCTTCTAAGCTCAACATAACACAAAACAGCTTAGCTTAAATTGTCTAAGGAACTATAATGAAATTTGTGTTTGGATTTCAACTTTTGAACAACGAGGTTTGGAAAACGATGTCAAACCTGTTTTTATACTCTTAAATTTTTTTTTATCAATTTAATGAGAAATATGATGTGGTTTTTATGGTGCTAATTAGTTTTCATGTGTAGTTGGCTCTATAATCTTAAATTGTTTTTCTCCTATGTATTTTGATTTGTATAGTTACTATTGATCTTACTATTTTCGATGTTACTATTTTCGTTTTCTTGAATTGTTCTTTATTTTTTTATGACTTGATAATTAAAAAAAAAAGCAAAGAAAAGAAAAAAAAGATGGCCAAAAATGAAGGTTAGAAGCCTAAAGCAGCAACATCATTTCTCAGCATTATTATTATTATTAATATAAACTTTATTATTTCTTTTTTAACATTCTTTAATACAAGCTTCGTTTCTTTTTCTTAATTATTATTAATACTTTTATTCTTTTCTTCTCTAATTATAAATCTCCTTATAATAATTTTTTGATAGGATATTTTTTTGGTCTAATAAATTTTTTTCTCTATTTTTTGTCAAAAATAATTTATATTAGAAAAAAAATACAAATTAAATTTTAAAATTCAAATTTAAATAAGATGTGCAAAGCATAACTATTGAATTCATTTGGTCGATTTAAACACTTTGTATTATCGTCATTGAAAATTTCAAATACTATTATAAAATTCTAGAAATTTTTATTTTATTGTTCTTAAATTATATATTATACCGTGTATTTGAAGAGTTTCATCTTTTTTAAAATAAGTGTGACATTATATACTTTTTTAGATACAATAAATGAATAATAAAGTTAAAGTGAGTAACAAAATTGATTATATAATAAGATACAAATTTTTAGAATTTCTAGCACAATTAACAAATTTTTAGTTTAAAAATAAATGTTTACTCTATTTTTTATCTTTTATTTGATTTTTTTTATAATTTTTCTTGATTTTTTAATTAATTATAATTGTAATAATTCATCATAAATTTGTGCTTTGTAGAAAAAATTTATCAATCATAAAATACAGAAGACTTAACCAAAAAATTTAAAAAATGTTGATTAATCACAAAATAATAAATTATGAATTGTGCTTTAATTATGTTTTAAAATACAAATTGGGACTATTTAAAATTAGTTTTTTACAATTAATGTTAACTTCAATCATAATAAGGTAAAAAGTAAAAATTGTATATAATAATTTAATTTTATTATTTATACTACCAAAATTATTCTTTAATGTGAAATTACTTAATTTGCGATTATAATTAATATATGTATTGTCCATAAATATATTAAGAAATAATAATTTCCTAACAATCTTCTACTTCAGTTATAAATATATATTTTTCTGAGATAATCACCTCTTATAAATTTTACGCGCTAATCTGAATGTTATTTCTCTTATTACTTTAATAATCTGGTCTATCTCATATATTAGTTATGAAATTACCGAAACTTTTATCACATTAGTGTCGCAACAAAACCACAATAATCCCATACTAAAATACTCAACCACATAGATCAAATTTGGATGAGAAAATTCAGAAATTACATACAAAAATGATCTCATGCAGACTCAGATGAAACTGCTACGGCAACGTCCGGGCTCATAGCGATGATAATAATAATAATAATCTACTTAATATACTAAAACTGGGTTTTCCCCCGACTAATGAAGGTGAGGTATCGATCCCTTGTGACTCCATTTTTCTTCCAAAATAAATACACTTTTTTCTATTCTAAATTATTTTATACAAAATATCTTTATTATAATTATATTGAGGAGTGCTACACATACAAGTCATTTTTATTTACAAGTCTTACAAGTTAGGCCTAACACGCGCGTTACTGAACCATCTTCGCGTGTTTCATCTTCGTTTCCTTTTTTACGAAGGAAGGAAGAAGAAGAAGCGTGAAAACGGCGTGAATATAAATGACTTGTATGATTTGTATGGAAAAGCGTTCTCTCTTTACCTTCGATCTCCTTCTATTTTTTTCGATTTTCATGGTTTCTGAAATCAAGCTTTGAAATTGTTTTGAAGATGATGGAACTTCAGAAATACACCCGAACGATTACAAAAATACACCCAAACGATTACAGAAATACATCCAAAGGATTACAGAAATACACCAAAACAATTAAAGAAATAAACCAAACGATTACAGAAATACACCCAAATGATTACAGAAATACACCCAAAGGATTTAAGAAATACACCCAATATAGGGAGAGACAATATATTTCTTTTTGAAATCAATACACCCAAAGGATTACAGAAATACACTCAAAGGATTTAAGAAATACACCCAAAATTCGTTGAAGTACACCTTATGCATAATTCAGAACTCTTTCTCTTGTTCCTCCTCATCTTCTGCTGCTTCTTCTTCTTCAAAAACGATTTCAAAGCTTGATGTCAAAAAACAATGGAAATCGAGAATAATGAAGAAAGAAAACAAAGAGAAAAGCACGTAAATGAAGAAGAAGAACAGGAAGAGGAAGAAGAACGTGCAGCAAGAAGAAGAAGAAGGAAAAAGAGAAGGCAAGAAACGTACCTTGAATAATGTTTCTTCGTTTTTTCTGGTGATTTTGATGAAGGAGAAAGAGAAAACGAAAAGAGGAGAAGAAATTTCAATAAAAAAAGAGGGAGGAAGAGAAGAAAAAGAGACACGGAGAAAGAAGAAGAAGAAAAAGAAGAAGAAGAAGAGGAAGAGGAAGAGGAAGAGTAAGAGGAAGAGGAAGAGAAAGTACGGAGAAAGAAGAAGAAGAAAAAGAGGCACAAAAAAAACGTGAAACGGCGTGTTTATAAATGACTTGTATGACTTGTATGGAAAATCACTTGTATGTGGAGAATTACTCAATTATATTATAATTAATATTTAATGAATAATACATAATTATACTAATTTAGGAACATATCTCCATTATAATTATATCAAATCAATATTTAATGTATTATTAAACTACTTATCAATTTTCAATTAAAAATACTTTTAATCATTTTAATATTAATAATAATATATGATAATGATATGATAATGGCACCGGTCATGGTAATCATAATAAGAATATTTGATTCTAATCATAAAATGAGCAAATCTTATGATATTAATAACGCACATTGATTCTAAATATTTTTAGTCATTTTAATTATATTAATTTTAAAAATATTGATATAATTCTAATTCTTATTCATTATCCAATAATAATAATAATAATAATAATAATAATAATAATAATAATAATAATAATAATAATAATAATAATAATAATAATAACTTAAAAACCCGTATATAATCTATTTCAATTACCCATGTATTATTATTAAAATTCTATATGTTCCTAAATATAAGTCTTGAAAAATATGACATGGCACGGACTATTAGTGTAGAGTTGTTTAGGTTTGTCTAGGAAAATATAATAGAGTTTATATTTCTAAATCTATCTACTTAATATATTAAAACTGGATTTTCTCCCAACTAATGAAAGTGAAGTGTCGATTTCTCATGAATCTATTTTCCCGCCAAAATGAATGCACTATTTTTGCTTCTAAGTTTATTTTATAAAAATATCTTTATTACAATTATACTATAATTAGCATTTAAGTAATAGTACATATTATACTAATTTAGAAAAATATCTTTATTATAGTTATATAAAATCAATATTTAATGCATTATTAAATTACTTATCAATTATCAATCGAAAATATTTGTAATCACTTTAATAATAATAATAATAATAATAATAATAATAATAATAATAATAATAATAATAATAATTATATGATAATCGCACCGGTTATTAATAACCAATTTATATTTTTCTAAATAAATTTATTTTAAAAAATATCTTTATTATAATTATATTACAATATTACAACTAATATTTAATGAATAATGCACAATTATACTAATTTAAGAAAATATCTTTATTATCTATCTATTATATCTATTATCTATTATCTATTATATTATATAAAAATCAGATTTTTACACTTAATAACAGAACAGATGCGACATGCTCTTAAGGTATTTCCTGATTTATTTCATTTAATTCGTTAAAGCAAATCAATTATAATTAATTAATTATATCAATTAATTAATTTGATTAGTCATTCAAATTTCACCATTTATTATAATTAACTATATCAATTAATTAATTTAGTTAATTATATTAATTATTTGATTTGATTGGAGTAAATATTGAATTATTTAATAAATAATAAATATGATAACGAAATATATGAATTAATTTAATTAGTTTATTTTTCTCAATACCCTCTATTTATACAAGATCAAATATTTTTTACTCATTCGCTTTCTTTTCTCACTCTCTCTCTCTCCCTCCCTCCCTCCCTCCCCCCTCTCTCTCGTGTTTAGGTACAATTTTTATAATTTATTGAATTTTTGTTTTTTATCTTTATTTATACATTTTATTTTTTTATATTTTTAAAATTTTTATTTATTTTAATTGCTTATTATTAGGCGCACACTTTTTTTTATTTTAGCTTCTGATTAACAAAAAAAATGTGTGATTTTTACTTTGTTTTTAAATAATCTTATTATAATTTTATTTTGTAATATTCTATTTTGTCATGTGTACTTCAAATCATATATATATGTGTGTGTGTGTGTGTGTGTGTGTGTGTGTGTGTGTGTATTGTCTTTTTTTTGTGATTCACAATTAATATATACATACGTTCGTGTATGTGGTTTATATGTTAAATGTTTTTATTGATTCTCTTTATTTTATTTTATTTTTTGTGTGTCTCTTTGTTGTTCTTTATTTTAGTTATATATATTCATTGATTTTTCTATATTGATGCTCTTTTTATTTGAAATATCGTGATAATTTAGAGTGTATGTTGTGACCCATGTGATATTCATTAATTTGATGTATCTTTTTAGATGGTTTATGTTATAATGTGTTTAAGGAGTTGACTTAAAATTATAATATGATATATAAATTTATAATATGATTTATAATATGCTAAAATATTAGGACATTATCATATAAATATTTTTTATTTATCCCGTTAGATTTAACTATATAGGATCTTGAAAATTATGCAATTATGTCATTAGTTATTTTTTCATATAATTATTGTATTGATCATTTACATTAGGGAGACTATTTTCAATATTAATATTTATAAATATGCTATTATTTGTATAATTGATTGAATCATCTTATTCATTTAAATTTAATTCTATTGAATTAATTATTCAAGGTGCCATCGCTATTTCTATTTCTAAAGAATTTTTTTAATATTATTTAACAATTCTAATAATAACAATTAAAAAAAGTAAGACGGTACAAAATTGCAATGACGATAAGATTTAAATACCGTGATAAAATTATGTTGATAATATACACTTGGGTATTACTAACAACTATGTTAGTAATGACTTAAAATAAATAACAAAATAAGTTATAAGGTATTATTTTATTTAAATTATTAATAATTAAAAGAATAAATAAAAGGTCAGGAATTATTTTTAAAATAGACATTAAATTTAATTTTATGGTACTAATTTATTTGAGTTATTAATAAAATTTATAATTTTCAGATTTATATCTATTCAATTTATATATTTTATTTTATTTTATTACTTGAACAAAAATTGAGACGTGCATTTTTAATTATTTATTTAGAAAGTATAGCGAAATGAATTATATTAATTATAATTAATTATCGATAATTGATATCAATAAATTAATTGTATTAATTTATAAGATGAATAACGTGTAATAAATGTTGTGAAATTAATTATAATAAATTAATAATTAATAAATAAAAAACTAAAAAGGACTTTTTTTTATTTTTTTAATGGATATACATTTTTATAATTTTACTTTCTCTTTATCTCTTCCTTTTACATTTATTTTTTTAATTTATTGAACTAAATCAATTATATTAATTATTTGTATTAACTAATTAAGTACTTTTTAATAGATTATTATAACTGTGCCTTTAAATCATAGGTTAAAAATATTATAAAAAATCTTTTATAAAAGTTGTTGTAAAATAAATATTTTTAAAATGTGTCCTTAAGACACAAATTAACTAAATTATTTTTTAATTTAATGTGTTTGATTCATTCAATTGTATTAATTATAACTAATCAATTATGTAATTTTATTTGATTAGGATAAATATTTTATCATTTAATATTTTATTTGATTCATTAAATTACATTAATCATAACTTCAAATATTTAATTTAATTAGAGTAAATATCAAATTATTTTAAATTTTGTTTGATTCATTAAACCAAATTAATTATAACTAATTTATTATTTAATATGATCGAGATAAATATTAAATTATTTAATAAATAATATATAAAGCAATGAAATAAATGAACTCAATTAATTCAAATTATTATCTTATTATTTTATATATTCCTTTTTTTTCTCTTTATTTTATACTTCAAATAAAATATTTGTAATTTTTTATTTTTATTTTTTATCTTAATTTTGCTAATATTTTTCTATGATTTTATTTTATATTAATTTTTTATTTATTTTGATTAATAATTCTTAAGGGTATTATTATTTTATTTAAATATAATTTACATTTTTTGTAATATTTTTATAAAAGTTGATTAATAGGTTCTTTTTTAAAATATTTTTTTGAAATTTTTTTAATAAGATCATATTTTGATTTTTCTCTTTCATCCTTTGTATTAATTAATTATATTAATCTTCTATTGTAATACATTTTTTTTCTACTCCACACATTATCTTTTCTATCTTCTTTTAATTTTTTTAATTGCTCTTTTTACTTTATTTTTAATTGTTTATTTTACTTTTACTTCTCATATATAGATTTATTATAATTCATCACAAGTTCTTTTTGAATTTAAGTGATTTTTAGGTTATATTTTACCATTGATGCTTTTATTTTGTTTAGTGTATTTTTTTAGTCTGTGTTTAATATAATAATCTGTAAATATCTATTCTATTATGTAAAAATTAAATTTCTGCACTTAATGATAAAATCGTCGTAACATGTTTCTGATGGTGTTTTTCGATTTATTTCTTTTAACTCATTAAATTCATTTTATTATAATAAATTAATTATATCAACTAATTGATTTGGTTAATTTTTTAAATATCATATAATTTATTATAATTTCTATCAATCAATTAATTGTAATTCAAATTGAATGATTATTTTGTTACGAAATTATTATTTCCTAATCTATTTATGGGCAATACATATATTAATTATAATCGTAATTAAGCTATTTTACATTAAATGACTTATATAATGGTCATCTCATTTATTATCATAAATGCTAAATTAAATGAGAATAAAACCAGAGATATTATTTTATTTGGATTTGGATCCTCTAAAGTTTGAATTTCACTTTAGAAAATAAAGTGTGATCTCTCACCATTAATTTCATAGATGGAACCAAGAATAAATATGATATTTTTTTGTCTCTCAAATATTATTGATTTAAATATTTGATATGAGATTTTGTGCTAAATAATGTCAAGCCAAACATAATGTGTGTGAAATTGCACTACTAAGTTTCTTATATCATCTTTCAAACATGAGAATACCAAAAGCGATTGAATTTTTCCTTCTCAAGCAATATAACAAAATTTATGAACTTTAAACGTGTAAGTTGAAGTAACGTTTTTTTTCATTCTTAGTTTAGTGATATCTATTTAATCCATGTGAAAAATAATGTGCAAAATCCAGAAACCACTTTTCATATAGTAGGTTAAAGTTTGAAGCTTGAAAAATATTTATTCCATCAGTTTTAAAGTAACTCATTATGAGTGTGTGACATGAAAATGCTAAATAAGTATTTAATATCATTATCGTTGGAACATCTTTGGAACATCGCATGCATGCTCTAAATTTTTATTTTAGTACCTACACTGGAGATATATATAACAAAAGTTTTAAGTTTCTAAATAATGTTAGATTTTACTGGTAGCTTGTTGTCATCTATACCTAACAGAATTTGGGATACTATAGTACATGAGTCTCAACAGAGAATCTCCCAACAGGAATAACTATATTCATAAGTTTTCAACTCACATGAGAATGTTTAAGCCATAGTGAGCCACTTACTACTCAGACCAACCCACATTGATGTTATTAATATAATCTTAAAACGTCATTTTTAGACATTTTTCAACTAGGAAATGATCATTTTGGAAAATAGAAATTTCGGAAAAATAATATTGAAATATCCTTATCCTAATCAAAATTATCTCAAATTCTCAATAAACTTTAATTATCTCCATGTTTACTCTCATTAATCATGACCTCTATAGTGGGTACTCGATCCATTAAATATTACTCCTGCTAGGTATTAGAGAATTAAATACAAGTAATGCAGAAAAATATTTAAAATAAGGGAAAACAATAATAAAAGGCTATTTTATATATAGGATTGCTTATCTTACCATGTTAAATTGTTAATATGACATGGTAATTGCACACTAATGAGATTGACTTTCTCGTATGAGGTTGGGGACCTAAACTAACATTATCCTCATTGGGAATTTGGGATGCATATCTTTGTGTTAGAAACATGAGACTGAGAGAATAATATGAAAAGTGTATTATTGAGTTGTGTCAAAAGTACAATATACAAGAGGTATTTATAGGTGCTAAATGAATCAGAGTAATAAAGGCATAGAATCCTATAATTAATATACAGATATACTACATAAATGTAGTCGATACTAATTGATCCTAATTGATGCTAATGATTCTCTAACATCCCCCCTCAAACTCAAGTGGGAGCTAAGGATACCAACTTGAGTTTGGATAACAAATTTCGGAAACGAGTCGGGTGATGAGCTTTCGTGAAGATATCAGCAGTCTGATCTAGTGTTCCAACATCAATGAGACGAATAGCATCAATAAGGATACGTTGCCGAACAAAGTGACAATCAAGCTCAATGTGTTTGGTGCGTTCATGAAAGACATCATTATGGGCGATTTGAATAGCACTGCGGTTATCACAAAAAACATCAGTAGGGGACGACTGAGGACTACCAAATCTTCGAGAAGCCAACGAACCGAGACAACTTCAGCAGTGGTGTCAGCGAGGACACGGTACTCAGCTTCTGTGCTTGAGCGAGCAGTGAACGTTTGCTTCTTAGCACGCCAAGAAATGAGAGCGTCGCCAAGAAACAAACAGTAACCAGTAGTAGAACGACGATCAGTGGGATCACCAGCCCAATCAGCATCGGAGTAGGCCTGAAGAGACAAAGAGGAATGGGCAGAAAAATAAAGACCATGAAAGAGAGTGCCCTTGATGTAGCGAAGAATGCGTAGAACTGCCGCATAGTGAGTAGTACGAGGAGCTGACAAGAACTGGCTAAGTACATGAACCGGATAGGCGATGTCTGGTCGGGTGACAGTCAAGTAGACCAGACCGCCTACTAACTGTCGATAGAGAGTTGGATTATCCAAAACAGTGCCATCCATAGGGGTAAATCGAACATTAGGCTCAAGAGGAGTAGACTCAGTGCGACTATCTGTAATCCCAGCACGAGCAAGAAGATCTGAAGCATACTTAGCCTGAGAGAGATAGATGCCATCATCGGTGGAGATGACCTCGAGACCAAGAAAATAGCTGAGAGAACCAAGATCTTTCATCTCAAAGGTACGGTGAAGTGAGGCCTTGAGAGCAGAGATACCATCAACATCATCCCCAGTGATTATCATGTCATCAACATACAAAAGTAGAAGAACAACTCCACGTTCGCTCTTACGAATGAAGAGCGCATTCTCATGAGGGCTAGAAGTAAAACCAAGACTGCATATGGTAGTGCTAAACTTGTCAAACCATTCACGAGGAGCTTGTTTAAGTCCATAAAGTGCCTTGCGAAGGAGACAAACCTTATCAGAAGGACAAGGATATCCCGGAGGTGGTTTCATATAGACTGTCTTTTTCAAATCCCCATTAAGAAATGCATTCTTCACATCCATCTGACTGAGAGACCATTTTTTAACCGCAGCAATGGCAAGAAGAGCTCGAACAGACGTAAGGCGAGCGACAGGGGCAAAAGTCTCTTCATAATCAATACCATACTCTTGCGTACAACCTTGAGCAACCAAGCGGGCCTTATAACGGTCAATAGAGCCATCAGAGCGAGTCTTGATCTTGTATACCCATCTACTGCCCACAACTTCCTGATCAGAAGGAGGATCAACCAGATCCCAAGTGTGTGCTTTTTCAAGTGCCTGTAATTCTTCTTGCATTGCTTGTTGCCAATTTGGGTTTGAGGAGGCTTCTCTGAATGTCTTAGGTTCATGTTGATGAAGAATAGTAGAAAAGCAATGGTAATCAAGAAGATGAGGAGGTGGATTCCTTACCCTAGAAGAACGAGCGGGAGGAGGAGGCATGACAGTAGGAGCAGGATCATCGTCTGGTCTGGAATCATCGGGAGATGGAGAAGGCGGAGGAACAGGAGGCTGTGGAGGGTCACTCGAGGTAGAACCTGTAGAATCATCACTAGGAAAAAGATCAACATTGGGGTTAGTAAACAAAGGTGACTGAGTAATGGGAATCGACTCAAAGGATGAGAACCGAGAAAACATGTGGTGCTCCCAAAAGACAACATGACGAGATATACAAATACGTTTAGAAAGAGGATCCCAACAACGATAACCCTTGTGTTCAGTGCCATAACCAAGAAAACAACATATACGAGCCCGAGGTTCAAGTTTACTATGTTCATGAGGCTGAAGAAGAACAAAACATACACAACCGAAAACTCGAAGAGAACTGTAATCTGGGGGGGTATGATAAAGACGCTCAAAGGGAGTAACATTACCAAGAATAGAAGAAGGGAGTCTATTGATAACACGAACAGCAGTAAGAACAGCTTCACCCCAAGTACGCTCAGGACACGAAGAGGAAAGGAGCATTGCACGGACGGAGTCAAGAATGTGACGGTGTTTGCGTTCAGCTCTACCATTTTGTTGAGACGTACCAGGACAAGAAAACTCAGACAGAGTACCCTGTTCTGCAAGAAAGGCTAAGAGTTTGGAATCACGGTATTCCATAGCATTATCACGTCGGAAAATCTTAATGGCCTTGGAAAACTGAGTTTTAATCATAGTAGCAAAGTTGATATAGATCTGAGGTAACTCATGGCGATTAGTCATCAAATAAACCCAAGTAAAACGGGAATAATCATCAATAAAAACGACAAAGTATCGAGCTCCGCCCATGGAGGCAGTGGGAGCGGGGCCCCAAACATCAGAGTGAATGAGATCAAAAGGAGAGCAAGCAAGAGATGAATTATTGTGAAAAGGTAAAGCAGGTTGTTTGGCAGTTTGGCAAGAAATGCAGTCAAAAGATTCATTCGGAACCTGACCTAAAACACCCTGAGATACAAGAGGACGCAGTTTTCCTAAGGAGGTGTGGGCAAGACGTTGATGCCATAAGTGAAGGGTAGAGGGAGAAGAAGCAGCACAGAGATTTGGTACAGGAGGAATATGAAGACTTTCGAGTTCAAACAACCTTCCGACCTTACGTCTAGTCCCGATGATCTGTCCCGTTCGAGGATCCTGTACACGACAACCAGAAACAGAAAAGGTGACGTCAAAACCCAGATCAACAAGTTGACCAACAGAAATAAGATTGAAGTTTAATTTGGGAATGTAGTAAGTATCAGGAAGATTAAGAGATGACTGAGAGATAGAACCCTTGTGTGTTGCATGCAAGAGGGAGCCATTTGCAGTATTGACAGAAGGTCCATTTGTAGTTGCAGACATGGACGAGAAAATATTACGCAACGGAGATATGTGGTTAAAGCAACCCGAGTCAAAGTACTATTTAGAAGTACCTGCAAGGCTCGATAAAGCAGCAGGGGTATTACCAGAAACAGAGAGAAGACGCTGTAGAAGAGATGCAATATCAGATAGAGAGACAGTGGTAGGTTCAGTAGTAGCAGCAACAGCAGAAGCAGGCGTAGGACGTGGTGGACTAGTAGGACAGGTAGTAAGCAAATGTCCCGAGAGCTTGCAATAACGGCAGAACAACTGTGAACAATGGTAGCTAATATGCCCTTTCTGGTGGCATGTGCGATATTCAACAGAGGGACAGCTGGAGAACGGGTGCCCGAAACGGTTACAGTTGCGACAGAAGGCCCCCTTTCTGTCTGTGGCAGCAAAAACATCTGACTTTGCCATAAAAGTAGTCATAGAGAACAAGGATAGGAGAGAAAAACTGCAATTTCGGAGTAGAAAAAGAGGAAACGGATGGCAAAATCGGAAAGAGCTCACCAAAAAACCTTAGGGAGGGTCCCACTTGTCTGCCACGTCAGCGCCACGTCAGATTCCACGTTAGCAGCCACATCATCAAGTAATGACACGTGGCACACGGGGATTGGAGACGCAAGACACATCAGCAGCTGACAGGGCGCGAGGTGGCGCACGGGTTGGATGGTCGGATCGGGTCGGTCTCGCGGTTCGGGCGCGGGCCGTCTCGCGTCTGGTTGCCACGTGGGGCTTTGATGAGCCGTTGATCTGGAGCACTGATCCAACGGCGACGGATGCTTCTGGAAGAGAACGCCTGCAACCGGACAACCAACTTCAGGCGGCGCGTGGCGGCGCGTGCGGCGGAGTCTGGCGGTGATTCTGGTGGCTTTGAAAACGTTGCAACGAGTTGAAGGCGACGGTAGTGGCGGTGACGAACCGAAACGGCAGGAAGGGGTTGAAAACGGAGCACAAAGTACTGCTCAGAGACAATCGGACGGCGAACTTCAGACGGAGCGTAGCGGCGCGTGCGGTGGTTTCCGGTGACGAGGCTAGACTCGTTGAACTCGCAACGACGAGACGAAGGCGGTGGTAAGGGCGGTGACGAACCAAAGCATCTGAAAAGGGAGCAAAAGAGAGACCAAAGAACACTGACGGAAGAGGAAAAACAAAGGACTATAAACTAATATTCATGGAAAAAAAATGACCTAAGCTCTGGATACCATGTTAGAAACATGAGACTGAGAGAATAATATAAAAAGTGTATTATTGAGTTGTGTCAAAAGTACAATATACAAGAGGTATTTATAGGTGCTAAATGAATCAGAGTAATAAAGGCATAGAATCCTATAATTAATATACAGATATACTACATAAATGTAGTCGATACTAATTGATCCTAATTGATGCTAATGATTCTCTAACACTTTGAAATATAAATAGTAATTAATTTTCCTCACTTTTGTCTTTCCACTTGTCACACCATTGTTGTCTCTTTCCTCTCTCCTTGATTTTCTTCCTTTCACCTATTGTCTTTCTCTCCATCTATATGGGCTTGGCAACAACAATGGAACCGCTGCCAAATCTGGGAGCATTAGCTGTGGTAGGTGAGGTGGTGCAGTGGGCGATGGGTGCAACAGGTGGTAGTGTTCCGGGGAAGGGTTGTGGCCAGTAGTTGGCGTCAAGGGTTTAGGGTGGTTATAGTGTGGAGATGGAAAGAATGGTAGCAGTGGATGAAAATGATGGTGGTTGGTTTTTGACTAGAAGAGGATGGACAGAAGTGGTGGTACAGATTGTTTAGGGTTAGGAATTGGGATAATCCATAGTAGGAATAAAATTTAAAAAAAAAAATTTTAACTAACATGTGCCCTTTACAACACAAGATAGATACAAAACATATTTATTAAAAAAATAAATTTTTTATATTTTTAATAAATTTTTTTTTTAATTTATAATCTTAACATATTTCTTTAAAAATACAAAATAGATAAACCCTTAAATAAACAAAATTAAAATAGACCAACTATTAACTATAAAAAATAGTTAACAATATAATAGTTAACAATATAATAAACTCGAATTAAATATTAGATAGTTTCAAAACTATGCAAGCCAATAAACAGGTATAACTAACCTATATAGATTTGAATGCTGATCCATCAAGCATGAAGTGGATAACGTATGAGAATAGATTTTTTTAACTTTTTTAACAATAGAAAGAGTAATGTGTGTTCTCTTATCATTAATTTTATAAGTAGGACAAAAAAATATAAGAGAGAAAATAATTAAAGATTAAAGATCATACTTTATTCTCTCAATTTTTTTAACAATTAAGAGGATCCATTCCCAATAACGTATGCGTGATCAGATTATACTATTGTATTGACTTAAAAATCATTTTACGATGAAAAAAATTCAAACGAAAAAAATAAAATAAAATAATAAAAATGATTGTTACCCCACCAAAACCAAATACCAAATCAGGTCTGGCATGTAGTCTAGACTCTATAGCAGTCAATACAAGGATCTATCAGCGCGTTACAAGTATAAACAAAATTCACATTATGTTAGTGATAACAATTAGGAAAAATAGTGGGCATCCAAATCATAGCTAAAATCATACTACATTGTTAGGTTGAGAATATAAATGACAAAAATAAGGTCACCGTGGCCTGGGGCTGAATTTTCATCAACAGCTTTCACAAAAGTTTCAATGGAAATTTTTTGCATCTTCACTGAACCGTTCGAGCATGCCCTCAATACTCATAGTGGTAAGGTCCGAGAAGGTGGATGGAGCTGTTAAAGGATTATGATTTTGAACTAAGTTATCATCCTGGAAAGGCAAACGTGGTAGCAGATGCATTAAGTCGGAAGTCTTTAACGATCGCTTGGATGAGAATCAAGGAGGAGGAGTTAGTGGGTAAGTTTGTGGATCTTAAGTTGGATATTAGTGAAGTTACCGGAAGAGCTTGCTTGAATCAGTTACAGATCTCAAGTGACTTTAAATCCGAACTCCTAAAGGCTCATCAAAACGATGACGTGTTACCTAAGGTGTTGCCTGCTATCGAGCAAGGGAAGCAGTGGAGAGTGTCATGGGATCAAGATGGATTGTGAAGATTCAAAGGTAGGATCGTTGTGCCGAATGTTGGTACTTTACAGCAAGATATATTGAAAGAAGCACATAATAGCAGATTTTCTATTCACCCTGGGAGTACTAAGATGTACCACAATCTGAAGGCTATGTTCTGGTGGCCTATAATGAAAAATGATGTGGCGGAATATGTCTCAAAGTGCTTAACTTGTCAAAAGGTGAAGGTTGAGCATCAGAAATCATCGGGAATGCTACAGCCACTTGAGATTCCTTAGTGGAAGTGGGAAGGAATCGTGATGGATTTTGTGACCGGTTTACCGAGGACTAGGTCGGGATTTGATGCGATTTAGGTGATCGTGGATCGCTTAACCAAATCTGCTCATTTTCTGCCTATTCGAGTGAACTGTTCTATGGAGGAGTTAGCAAGGTTGTACATAAAGGAGATAGTAAGGTTGCACGGTGTGCCATCGAGCATAGTATCGGACCGTGATCCCCGATTCACATCAAGGTTTTGGGGAGCTTTCCAAAAATATTTCATCACGAGGCTATGTCTCAGTATCGCATATCATCCGCAAACTGATGGACAGTTGGAAAGGACCATTCAGAGTTAGAAGATATGCTGAGAGCATGTGTGTTGGATCAACCCGAAAGTTGGGACCGATACATGCCATTGGTGGAGTTTGCGTATAATAATAGCTTTCATGCGAGCATAGGGATGGCTCCGTATAAGGCCTTGTATGGACGGAAGTGCCAGTCTCTACTTTGTTGGTATGAATCGGGTGAAGTGAGCGTTTTGGGTCCTGATTTGGTAGCAGAGACTACGAAAAAGATTAAAAAGATTCGGGAGAGAATTCTAACAGCTCAGAGCCGCAGAAGAGTTATGCGGAGCAGAGAAGGAAACCGTTAGAGTTTGAAGTGGGAGAACATGTATTTCTAAGAGTTACACCGACAACTGGGATAGGAAGAGTGATTAAGACCACGAAGTTGAATCCAAGGTATATAGGACCATTTGAGATTCTGAGGCGAGTCGGGTTGGTGGCGTATCAAGTAGCTTTGCCACCTCATCTGTCTAACTTGCATGACGTATTCCACGTGTCACAACTTCATAAGTACACGTCGGATGCGGTTCATGTACTAGAGCTTGAGTCGGTCGAGTTGAAGGAGAACTTGACTTTCCAAGTGACGCCAATGAGAATTGACGACACTACTGTGAAGAAGTTACGCGGAATTGAAGTTTCATTGGTTAAAGTAGCTTGGAAGCGAGCTGGAGTAGAAGAGCATACTTGGGAGTTGGAGTCTGAAATGTGAAAGGACTATCCCGAGCTATTCTCAGGTAATTCAAATTTTGAGGGCAAAATTTCTTATTTGGTGGGGAGAATGTAAGAACTGCAACTAATCAACCGGTTAGTCAAGTAATTAATATTGCCCAAATTAGATTCCAAAAAGTTAGAGTGAAAATTTGAGGATTTAAATATAATTTTTGGACTCAGTAGTTTTTTCTGAGTCAGAAAATGTGTTTTCTGCAAAAAACTGTGAAAAACCGTGAATCGGCAGCCGAACCGGTTAAACCGGTTCAAGTCTGACCGGTACTGCGTGAGAAAAAGTGAAAACAGTCAAAAACCTTAGAAAAATGTTAGAAATGGAAAACCGGGCGTTAATTTTAAAGGTTTGGCTCAAAGTTGGGCCGAACGGGCTAAAAACGCTAACAGGTTAGATCGGGCCCAAGTTGGGCCTAAGCCCAACATATATAAACTCTCATTAATGACCCATTTCAGCACACCATACACTCAAACACACCCATTCATGCTGAAAAGAAAAGAGGGAGAGGAGAAGAGAGAAACACTATTCACATAGAACTTCACTGGCTCATATTTTGAGCTACATAGCTCCGATCGCCGCACCGTTTGCGGCTACGCGTTCCTTGTGAAAAGATCTACAAGACCCATATAAGAAACTGGTAAGGAAATCTCGAATCCCTCTCAGTTCTTCTCTTCAAATTTTCGAAAATGTAGGGCTTGGGATTAAGTGAGTTTTTGTGATTTTGGATGTTTAGGTTCACTCTAATCCTTGCTTAGCATTGGATTTTGGCTTCCAAAACTATTGGGAAAGGTAAGGGGTATTGAAACTCTTGTGAAATTTTATTTATGATAAGCCCTAGGTTGATTTGTGATGGTTTATGCATATATAGTTTGATTATTGTGAGTTTGGGAGCTATTGGAACTTGTTGGTGCTTATTGGAGTGGAATTGAAAGCTTGTATTGTGGTTGAGAGCTTGATTGTGCTAAATTGGAGTTTTGGTTCATATAGAGAATCGGCCAAGGTATGGTTTCGGTTTCTTCTATGTAATATATAATATTCATGTACACTTAGGCTAGTGACCTATAGGATAGGTCGGATTTATGTGGTTGTTGGTGATGGTTGCTTGATGGTGTATGTTGAATTAATATTGATATATTGAGAAATAATGATATTGAGGTATGATGTTTGATGATTTGAATGATTGTATGTTGTTGGATATTGATATAAAGTATGAACGAAATTGATGATGAGAATTGATAGGAATAAATTAATGGTTGGGAATGTGTTGTTGGAGAATTGACCTTAGTGTCATATATTTGGTGTTTGATGGTTGAGAATGGTGATTTGTGATTTAAAAAGGGTAGATTGTGCTGTAAATGGAAGTTTGGTATTGGTCTAGTTGGATGTGGCTTGTGAATTTGGTAAATTTGGGTACATGTGAAAGTTGGGTAAAAAAGGATTTTTGGTGAACTTTGTCTGATCATAAATTTTGCCTCGATTTTCAAAATTTGATGAAATTTATTTAGAATTAAATATCTTTTAAAACCCTTTAAATCGATATAAAGTTTGTAAAATTTGAAATTTTGTAGAGGAAGTTATGATCATTCAAAGTTGGTGTTGAAAATCCAAAATTCTGCAAAGTTGCAGAATTTTGTGATTTCTGGTATGTGCGCACGCACACCTCTGCAAAAATTTTGACCTGGGCAGGCAGTCTATTTGCAGTGCTAGCACAGCTTGTGCCGTACATACCAATGAAGAATTGCAACCTGTGCGTACGCACAGCCCTGTGCGCATGCACACGTTGGGAAGGACTGTCTGTTGAGGGCGCTAGCACAGGTTGTGTGAGCGAACAGACATTATGAATTTTGGTACCTGTGTGTATGCACACCTCTATGCGTACACACACCTTTTAAAACTTCTTCTGGGCGTGCGCACGCACACTCCTGTGCGTACGCACACGCCCTGTTTCTTTTAACTTTGGTTTCAACTATTTCACCTTCCCAACAAGATTGCAAGCTTCTCTAACACCATTTTAAGACTTTTGGGCTTGATCTTGAGCATGAGAACATAGGAAATATCCTAAGGGTTTTAGTTGATGATTTTTATGAAAAATTAGAAAACGGAGGATTAGGTTCCGGGTGTACTGAGGATGGTTTGATGGTATGTGAAGGATGATTAATATATGAGATGAGAACTGATGAACTGTTGAATTTGGAACTGAAATGCTGATTGGACAGTGGTTGAGATGAGTCGAGGACTCGAATGTGCAATGATGATTCCTTGATGTGTTGAAAATGTTTGCTGAAAACCACTGAAGTATTGATTTATACTGAGATTATGAGACGTTATGCGCCCGGCAGGGATGGTGGTTAATCCCGCCTGTCGAGGTAGCGGTGGCAGTGTAAGGACGGTGGTTAATTCCGCTTACGTTGAGATGTGGGTTGGAGGCAAGAGTATCCCGCTCGCATCCCTTCGGATCAATAAAGTGTGCAGGCGCAAAACCCTAGACAGTGACCCGAGCACTATATCTCGAGGTTCCCAATGATGATTCCGAAGGGCAACATCTCCATGGAGATGTGTCGGGTTGGCAGTTGAACCGACAATGTGATATCACAGCCAGTAGGACAGGCATTCATCATGTGCATTTTTTATCTGTTTGTTTGCTCTGCCGACTTGTAATTGTATGCCTATTTGAATAACATGCCTATTTGCTTACTTGACTACTTGCCTTATATGCTTCTACTTGTGTATTACTTGCATTGTATATAATTGTGTTTTCTACTGGGATTGAGGAGGTTCGGAAGGCGGTGGCGATGGGATCGCATGGAGGATAGGTTGGTGAAGACTGTGGGACAGTGGTGTTTGGTTAGAATAGAAATCCCTTAAGATAGAGTACCCTGTTTATTTATGCTAAGGTTTATATATATATATATATGCTTTATGGTTTTAGTATGCCTTAAGTTAAATCTTGTGATGGATATGGAGCTTAGGATTGCCTCTGGCGTCCCGGGGTCTTATATCTTATATCACTCGGCACTATTACCATACTGAAAACCTCCGGTTCTCATACCATATTTCTGTTGTGTTTTACAGATGCAGGTCGCAACCCATCTCGGTGAGTTGTTTGGATGGTGACAGAAGCGGAAGATCATGATACCTTTTGAAGTCTTTTGTTTATTTTGATTATACATCTCTCATTTTGTATTTTGTTTGGCCTAGAGGCTTGTATTTGAGAGAACAAAACTTGTATAAGCTGTTTTTACTGTCTGGTTTCATATATGGTCTGTATATGGCTAGCCGGCTTAAACTCTGCGAGCTGTGGCTAGATTCTTATGATATTATACTATGATATTTTGATATATATTGTATCTATTCCTTGTGATTTAAGTTAGTAGCTTTGTTAGTACGTTTTGCGCTTTTTAAATCCTGTTTTGAGTTATACCTTCATTGGGCTTCTAGATTATATTAATTCTTCTATATATTATATGTATGAGCTTTAGAACTGTCGTAGTCTCTGATTAACCTTTGCTTTACGGTGCAAGGTAAGGCTTAGGGTAATTAGGGTGTTACAGAAGAGCTGAGCTCTTTGTGTTTAATGAGTTTGGGTTGGGCCGATTCGTCCCGTTCGGCCTAATTTTGGGCTAAATTCTTTAAAATTAGTGTCAAAATTCTCGTTTTAATTTTTTCTATTATTTTAAACCTTAAAAAATCACATTTCTAATTTTCTAGGATAAATTATAATTTATGGGTTAATTATATATTAATTAATCGGGTTTTACAGACACTAATGGCAACGCTTTAAAACTGTTGGCTTTGTGAATAATAAAACTACAACAGTTTAAAACCGTTGCCTATGCAGTTATGGTTTTAAATCGTTACGTCATGAAAGAGAACGGTTCTAAACCGTTGCCTATTGAGCAACAGTTCTGAACCGTTCTTTAAAAATTATTGTCAAAACTGTTGTCTATGCCAGTAACTATGGCAACGGTTTTTTTGTTGACGTTGCCTTAGGTAAAAAACCGTTGCCAAAGCGTTGCCTAATGTTTTAGGAACGGTTTTTTGATCTATGGCAACGGTTTTTGACCGTTGCGAAAACCCTTATTTGTTGTACTGGCTTGAAAGAAAATTCCTCCTAAATTTCTAATTACTTGAACTAATCGAGATACATGACATATAATCCTCTTAGCTTTGGGTAATTAGGATTTTTGTGGCCATGAACTAGAATTGAACTTAACCCTCTAATTTACATTAAGTGGCCAAGACATTGGCGGTTGACTTAGATTAGAGGAGACTAAATCACTAAGACATTGGGGTTTAGTCAATTATAGTTTGCCATAAAATTGAATCTTGCATGATTAAAGTAGTTGGTAAGAAAATTTAATCCGGATGAATAAACAACTCCGAAACCTTAACTGATTTCTCCTATAGATTTCACCTCCCTTGTATTGTTTGCTTTCTTGCTTTTTGAATTTTTGTTTAATGCGTTTTATAACCCTTAAAACACAACTTTCTGTTGGCCTAACTAAGTGAGTCATTCGACCATAGTTGCTCAATCCATCAATTCTCATGGGATCGACCCTCACTCTCTGAGGTATTACTTGGTACGACCCGATGCACTTGCTGGTTAGTTTATGGATCTAAAAATTTCGCACCACTTTTCGTAACCATCTTTTTCTCTTTGAATTTCAGTTATGGACAAGAAAACCATGTCATTAATTTTCACTACAAGGTTTTGTTGATTTGTGGCATTTTTTTCTTATTTGTGGGGGTTTCTAAAACCCCCAAAATTTGAGGTGCCACGAGGTCTTTTGTGGGAGGGGGGGTTTAAAAACCTCCACAATCTATTCAGTGGAGGGTTTTGTGAGTGTTTAGTGGGGGTTTTATATTGAACTTTTGTGGCAGTTTAAAACTCCCACAAATTGATTTTATAATTTAACACAAATTAACTATTTTTTGAGATTTTCAAACCTCCAAAAATCCTATAATTATTTATTTTTAATTTCAAATCATTCATTAATCTCATCTCATTTACATATTCTCAAATTAAAAATTTATTTTTTAATATCAAAATTTAAAAACTAAATCTTTTATAACACAATTCCTCAATATAAGACATAATTATAAATATAAAAAAAATCTCAATATCAATAGTTCCAAACATGATTGCATATAGTATTATTCTACATAACTATTACTATTTTTTTTAAAAAAAGTAGAATTTTGTACAAATTTTTATTCTACATAACTACCCACTTCACATAGGAAGGAAAAAGAGAAAATTCAACCCAAATGTGAGAAAAAGTGAAGGCTTTATTGCCTCGTAGGCCTTCTTAATTGTTGCTAGTGTAGACCTTACTTTCAGATTCAGAAAGATAGCCTTGAAGAAAGAAACATAAAGAAAGTAAATAAGAGGCTCATCAACCATTAAAATTGTGTAAGCTAGATAAACTTTGAAAAATGATTAAAAGGATAATAATGCCAATGCTAAACAGGATGGAGAATCCAGCATGGTTAAATGTATAGAAATATCTTGGTCTAATAAGTGAGATGCATATAATAAACAAAAGCAATCATGGTATTCATCTTTTAAATTTTAAATTTTAAATTTTAAGTTTTAAATTATAAACTTATACTTTATATCCCTGCCTTTGAGTTATGGAAAGCATAAAGTTACTAGTTACTTGGGTTTGAATCCAAAAGAAGAGTTAGTCCTAGCATTAGGAATAAAAGCATTCATACAATGGAAAAGAGAATAAAAGAAAAGAACCTGTAACTATATAAAGTTGCATAAGCTTAATTATGCAATTTTATGATTACATGAAAATGGTCGAATGAAATTTTGAAAATTTTAAAGAAGTTAGAAAAAAAGAACGTGATTTGATAGGCTATGTGAACAGTGTAATTCTTTGTCTATATAGTACAAATAGCACTTTTCATTTTGCAATTAAATTTTTAGTCATGAGTCATGACCATTAATTTGACCCGAATCTACACATCTACAACTATCAATCAGAATCATACAGGAAAACATAAATGCAACTATAGTATGAACTATATGCTTTCTAAATCAAGCATCCTATGTGCATGTAAATAAATACATCATAGTATTTCACTGAATTCAATGTAAATTTCAAATGATGGATGCTACCATAGATTGTACAGTATCCATGCTTAATTTAGATACCTGAACAACTAGGAAAAAAGGGAGACTTGACCCCCAACACCTCGAGCAAATTATCCAATGCATCATGGAACTCCTTCTCTATAAGAATTGAACAAAAAACATTTTTAAGGTTTCCGCATTACTAAAATTTGATTCTGGTCTGAGATCATCCATAAAAGGAAACATGTGTTATCAAAATCATATCTTGGTTGAGGTTTGTCACTGAATCCAAATCCTATCCAATCAGGTACAAAGCAATGAAACCCTGCATCTGCCAACTGTAAAAAAAAGAGGAAAAAGCATATATATGTAGAACAAAAACTGAAACAGTGACCAAAAAAGAATGTATGTATCATCAACTAGGAAAAAGAATGCATGATGGATCCTACAAGTTAGAGTGGATTATGTTTGGTATGAGTTGGGGTATCTTATGAGAGGACAATGCACATTAAGGGGCCTGCATCTCACCAAGTTTCTTACATTATTGCTAAGGAACAAAAAGAAAGAAAAAAGAAAGAAAAAACACAATTAATTAAAAGGATAAGCAAGAAATAATAATATAGAGTTAAGGGGCCTTCTCTGCAATGTCACTGTATTTCCATGAGAGAATGATACTTCTCTGCAATGTTACTGTATTTCATGTTCACAAATTCCTTCAAGGTTTTAGAATCACCAAAGAGCAAGTTTCATTTTTCCTTTTTCTAAAACTTCTTTCGTACCCTCACCCCACTACACAAAATGTATGCCTTTGAATCCAAAACTTACTTTTCTACAAAGATAAAAAGAGCAGAAAGCTAGTTAACTATATGAACAAAAAAGTCTCTATTTATTTAAATATGAATAAAGCTTGTGACTAAGGTTATGAAATGAAATCAAAATCAATCAATAGTATATAGAAAAGGAGTGGGAGGAAAACAAGAAGAAATAAAAAGAAGCAAGAAGTGCATATTGCTTTAGTTGCTACTGTTGGTAATGGAACCTAATTAAATGATAATTGGTTAGAAATAAATGATTATTTAAAAGAGATTTATAAAAGATGTCACATTTGAGGTTGTGTGTGAACTGTGAAGTGTCATGCAGTGCAGATGGAGCTATCTTGGCCTTCTAAACTGATAATATAAATGTAACTGCCACTATATATGCAAGCATGCATTTTCTAATGTATAATATTTTTCTGGTCAAAATAGATGGCTTCTTCCCCTTTTCTTTTCTCCTCTTTCACATTAAGAAATTGTGATATGTTCACTTACAAGCTCTAACAAGGCAATTTCATATTGCGTGAGTTATAACTTACACGCTCCACAAATGGATTAGTTGGCCATAAATAGACCATAAGCAATAAAACAAAACTGCAAATTAATTTACTCTCTCGAATTAGACTCTGCCTCTGTTCCCTTTTACATTCATTAATCAGTTTTATTTTCATTCTTGTTTCTCTACCAAAGTTCCTTCCCTGTATTCTTTAGTTTCTATCAATATAATATGTTAACAGAGATCATGTATCTGCCCAAAAGTAGAGTAAAGTTCAATAAGATATATTAAATTGCACATTTTATTGATAAACCTATACAAAACCTTGCCAAGAAAACCAAATTATCCTAATCAATAGTGAGGGCTTCCGTTTCTCATTTTCAAAGAAAACATGAATCCCAACCCCATCCAAAAATCATTCAATATATTCATACATGGCTTGAATATTAAGCTCTATTAGAGTTGTATACCTAAGTTCAATTTACATGCCGTCATTCTCGTTCTTAATTCTTTCTATTTCACTGTTTAGGTTCTGGTGAGTTCAACAAAAAATATTAATTTTGAAAAATCCAACAATAAATTTTTCACTATCAAAACAAGGGAAAAATAATGGAAGGAGGTTGAAGTTCAACTGCTATAGAAAATAACTAGAAACCCTCAAAAGAGAGAGCTATTAGCCTATTACTATTTAGTATTTACTAGTGGATCTGACTGTGCATGCTGGTTTTAGGGTCAAAATCTTAAACTCCTATATATTCAACTCTTTCATTCTTTTGTAAGGAAAAGGAAGCATGTGAAGCCAATGAGTAATAGCTCAAATGGCATAGTCTCCCCATACTCAATTAAGAGGTTGCGGGTTCGAGTCTCCTATCTTTGGTAAAAAAAAAAAAGGAAGCATGTGAAACAATATTTTATTGCCAGATCTGTGATAAACCCCATTTTTAGGGTTTATCCTGTGCTTAATCTAGTGAATTTTATCCATTATTCTCACACTTATTCATACAATTCGCATGTTTTACGTTTTCCTTCTTGATTTTGTGCTATGATTGAAAACATGCTTCTTTGGCCTTATATTTGCTAATATTAATCCTCTCTTATTACCATTCGATGCCTTGATAAGTGTGTTAAGTGCTTTCAGGATTTATAAGGTAGGAATGGCTTAGAGGATGGAAAGGAAGCATGCAAAAGTGGAAGAAATACAAGAAGTTGAAGCAATTGCTAAGTTATCTAGCCTGACCTCTTCGCACTCAAACGGTCATAACTTGGGCTACAGAGGTCCAAATGAGGCAGTTTCAGTTGCGTTGGAAAGCTAACATCCGGGGCTTCACAACGATATATAATTTTTCACAGCTACCCCAAAGATAGGTGACATGCACGCATGGATCACGCGCACGCGTGACCTAGCGAAAATACAATCCCGCGTACGCGTGGACGACGCGTACGCGTGACTTTGCCGCGTGCTGGACATATCAGAAATCGCTGGGGGCGATTTCTGGGCTGTTTTTGACCCAGTTTTTGGCCCAGAAAACACAGATTAGAGGCTATAAAGTGGGAGAATCGATTCATTCATTCACACAACTTTCATATTCATAATTTTAGGTTTTTATATGTAGTCTCTAGAGAGAGAGAGGCTCTCTCCTCTCTCTTAGGTTTTTGGATTTAAGATTCTCTTAGTTTATGGTTCATTCCTTCCCAATTTTAGGTTCAATGTTCTTTAATTTAGTTTATTTTCTACTTTTAATTGTCTTAGTATTCTACTTTATCTATTTTCCCTCATTGATTAGTTATGTTGCCAAATTGGTTTATGAATTCCTATGTTTAATTTGATTTTCTATTTAATACAATTCGAGGTATTTCAGATTTATGGTTGCTTTCTTCTATTTATGATATAAATAATTTGAATTTCCCCCTTTTGGCTTTGGTTGAGTAATTGGTGACACTTGAGTTGTCAAACTTAGCAGTTGATTGAAAATTAGAAATTGTGATTGATTTGGATCCCTCTAAAGCTAGTTTTTCCATAAGAGTTGACTAGAACTTGAGGAATCAAATTGATTAGTCCACTTGACTTTCCTTTATTTAGTAAGGGTTAACTAAGTTGGAGCAATAACAATTCTCATCACACCTGATAAGGATAACTAGGATGGGATTTCCTGTTCTCGTACCTTGCCAAGAGTTTTTTCTAGTTATTAATTTACTTCCTTGCCAATTTATTTCCTTGTTCCCTATTTCAAAAACACCAAAAAAGATACAATTTCATAACCAATAATAAATCATACTTCCCTGTAATTCATTGAGAGACGACCCGAGGTTTGAATACTTCGGTTATCAATTTTATTAGGGGTTTGTTACTTGTGACAACCAAAACTATTGTACGAAAGGATTCTCTGTTGGTTTAGAAGCTATACTTACAACGTGATTATTTTTATAAAATTCTAGACCACACAAAATTCCGTTCGTCAAAATGGCGCCATTGCCGGGGAATTGCAAACATGTGCCTTATTATTGGTTATTGTAAATATTTGTTTTTTCGTTTCTTTGTTAGTGTTTCTAGTTTTAGGAGTTTATTTTCATTAATTTTTATTTTCTTTTGATACTATGAATTCTTACCCCTCTGGCTTTAAGTTTAGTTCCAATGTTGTTGTAAGAAATGGAAACTATAATGAAAATAGGCATTAAGGTTGGAAGAATCAAAGATGGGAGGAGCCACAAGGATTTGATCAACCCTCTTGGCAACAACCCCCTCCAATGCACTATAACCAACAACCATTCTATGATGCATACCAAGACAATAGTTATGGTGGACCTTTTCATGATAACCAACCTCCACCAAATTACTATTGTCAAGATCCATTCCAGGGTGCATACCAAGATGATGAATATGGTGGACCCCCTTGTGGTTACCAACAAGCCCCACCATATGCTTATGAACCCCCTCCTCGACATAACTCTGAACCACCATACTCACAAGCCCCTTTCCACCATTCACCTCCATATGACCCTAATCCTTATCTACCACACCAATCACCATATGACCCACACCCAGAACCACCACCTCAATATTCACCATCTCCATATCCTTATCAAGAAGAACCACCTCCGTATTATGAGCCCTTTCTCCCAACAAATGAACCTTCTTATCCACCCCAACCTCCACTGGATTACAACACACTCATCTCTAACATCATTGGTCTCAACTCTACACTCCAAAATCTTATATCCCGCATGAACCAACCCTCTACCTCCAATATTCAACCCTCAAGCTCTAGTGCACTTCCTTTTCAACCACATAATGATCTTTCCATCCCATCACCACCCTCTATGGAAGAGCACCCACATCCATCAATCCAAGAGCAAGATGATCCCAATTATGCTATTGATATGGAACAAGAAAGAAGGAATCATCTTCGCGATTCCATACTTCATAAGAAGCTAGAGGAGGCCCTAAAAGTGGCGGTAGCAGAGACCCTTGAAGGCAGAGGAGTGATTGAAGAATTAGTGAAGGAAGACATCAAGGAGGAGTTTGATTTTGTATTAGAGCAAGTGGAGAATGCCAAAATTATCAAGGAAAAGGAAGTGGTTGAAGACTTAGGAGATGCAGAACCTCCATGGGAAAGTCAAGTTATAGAGCCTCCTTCAAAGACGTTTGGAATTGAGGTTGAGGAGGGTGTACAACCTCCAAGGCATAGCCTGGTTGAAGACTTTGAAGAGGTTGATCAAGAGATGGACTCAATAATTAATGAATCCTTATCTACAATTGAATCCTCTCCCATTGGACTTGACATGGAGATTAAAGAAGAAGAAGCACAACCTCCCATGCCCTTGGAAATCAATGAAGAGGAGATTGAATTGGAAGAAAGCTACCAAGAGGAAGAGGTTGAAATTGAAGAAGCTTACAAGGAGGTGGAAGAATTCAAAGAAGAGCACAAGGGAGTGGAGCTTGCAAGATCATTAGAAACACCTATCCCAAAGCCATTACCGTCCAATACAACATTCAAGTGGGTAAAATTCTTATCCTTGACCTTTACTTTCCCACTTGAATATGGTTTACTTGAGACAGATGGTCAACTTAGAGCTCTTTGTGGCATTAAGAGTAAAAGGGAGATGGGTAGTGGTTGGCAACACCATCCTAGGTTCGTTATGGTTGGAAGCTCAAGGCCTGATTGCAAGGGTTGGCATAATTCTCAATTAATTGGGTCTAGGAGGATGTTTGGGTGCCTAAATGAGAATTCTAAGGCTGAACCACCCGGATAGAATCATCATGATCCACTTGAAGACGGGTGTAGAAACAAGATTTAGGATCCGGGAATATATGAGGATCAAATTTGGGAGCTCAAAACTTGTGAAGATCTCCATCAATGCTTGAGAAATTTACTTGGTATTGATAGAGATTATTGGAAGTCCAAGCATTGATGGAAGTTTCAAGACGAGTTCAAGCACAAGCCACCATGACAAGGAGCTCACCAAATGTCCAACTTAAGGACTTTAACTAAAAGTAATAGGTGCGAGACAACCCACCATGGTATGATCGTTCTTTCTTTTCTCTCCTTAGTTTTATTTTAGTGACTCTTCTTATAATCTCTGTATATAGTCTGCATTTGCATTTGTATTCTGCATATAAAAAAAAATGCACGTGACGCGCGAGCGTCGTTGACGCGTCCGCGTCATATGTGTATTCGAAACAAGAAGAAAAGAAGCAGAGAGTCACGCAGGAGCATGGCTGGAGGCATGCCTAAGGCACAAAACACGCCCACGCGAACGCGTCCCTGACGCGTCTGCGTCACTTGCGAAATCAGCCCTCCACGCGTGCGCGTCACCCACGCGCACGCGTGACCCTGCAAAATCGACGTAAAAGGGTGTATGGCTAGAAAGTCATGATGGTGTGGGCTGGAATTGTGCTGGAAGCACAAGCCCTATCACGCGTACGCGTCCCTCACATGGACACATCATTTTTCCAAATCAGGCCATTCACGCATGCGCGTCCCTGACGCGCACGCGTCACCCCAAAATTTGGCAATGTGCGTATTAAAATAGAGAGTTGTGCGTGCGCGAGGCTGCTCTCACGCCAATAGCACAATTTAGGCCACGCGTTCGCGTCCCTAACGCGTCCGCGTCACTTGAAAAAAGCGCAAACTGCGCGACTGCGTGCCCCACGCGTCCGCGTCGCCTGCGCTGCACAGCTTATCCAAATCAGTGCCAAAATCCCTATCTTTTCTTTCCTATTCCTAATTCTTTCTTCCTCCTTCTTATTTCTTTCTTCTTCCTTCTTTCTTCTTTATTCTCTCTTACTTTCTACTACTTTCTCTCTCCTTCTTTTTCACATTCATTATCAAGGTTCTTTTCTTTTCTTCTTTCCCTCTTTACTTTTCATTATTATTTTTATTTATGTTTTCTTCTTCTTTTTCCTTTTAATTTCATAATCTATGTTTTCTTTGTCTTTATTTTTCTTTTTACATTCTTTTAATTGGTGTTAGAAATTTAATTGGGTGATTATTTTCTTCTATAATTGCTTGTGGATTATTAAGGAGTTGTTTGACAATTATCAATAATTATTTTTGGGTTGCTTACATGTTCAAATTCAATACTTTCAATAACATATTTACCATGCATGCTAAGTGTTTGTAAAAAAGTCCGTTTGGCATTGTGCATATTTAAATACTCTATCATTCTACTCTAATGCCTATTTTTTACAAAACCCCTTTTAATATTTTATTGATTGAATATAATTGTCAATACAAACAGATTGTTAGTTTGAAACACTTGATAATCAAATTAGGCAATTAATGCTTGATCTATGCTACTAATGCCTTTGCTAGCATGCCAATAAACATCTTGCATCTAATTGCCAAAACCTGCACTTGCTATATTTCCATTGATGAACTTATCACATGTAGTCGCGACCATGTGTTAATGACATCCTTCTTTACCGTGCATTGATTATCACTTGTATCATCATCTTCCTTGCTTTAATCCTTAGCTTTAAATGTTACTTACTTTTTCCCTTTTCAAGATGGCCACCAAGAAGGGTAAAGAGAAAGCTACTCTCAAACCACCGGTAAGGAAAGGAACAAAAAGAGTACTAGATGCGGAGCCATCTTCAACAGCAGTAAAGCCCTCAACAAAGCGAGTCACGAGGATCATCAAGGTTGATGAAAAAGAGAAAGCCTTTCCAGCAAAGGACACTGCGCGGTTCACTAACTGCTACTGTGAGCAAATGTTCCCCATCCTAGCTGAAAGGAACTATAACAATGAGTACCTTCTCATCCTCCTGACCCACATTGTTGATTTTGTTGAGCCCCGAATTGAACGCAGACAATGGGGATTCCTACGGAGACAGCCACGGCAGGTCAATCTTTCATGGGTAGTCGAATTCTACTCAAATTTTCACATGACAACCCTGCAGTCTGTCTATGTCCGTCAGAAGCAAGTCCCCATAACTGAAGAGGCCATTCAGCGAGCTTTAGATCTTCCCCCTGCAACAGAAGGATTGGACGCATTCCAAGAAGCCTCTTTCAAGCGCCAGACATACCAATTTGACTGGGACACCGTTCTTAGAGTTATAGCACAACCTGGCAGCAGATGGATCTATGGATACCATCGATTTCGACCTAAGGGAATATTGGCTTCAGCACTCACCTTGGAGGCTCGAGTGTGGGCACAGATCATATCCCACTACGTCTTTCTGAGCACTCACGAGTCCTCATTCACTGCAGATATGGCTGTTCTACTCTGGTGAATCATTACAGACCAGCCTCTCAACTTACCAAGACACATCTGGGATGCCATGGGACACGTACAAATTACGGGCAACCTACCTTTTCCCGCCTTGGTCTCAGATCTAGTCTCGGCAGTCGGAGTCTCCTACAGAGCTGGGGACACCAAGGCCATGATTCCACGGGATGATCAGTACGTCCCTAATGGGAAGTATATCAGACCTCCAGCAGCCACTATCAAACGGACCACAAAACTGGCGGAAAATATTCCTTCTCCTTCCACATCACAAGAACCTTCAACAAATCAGCTACTCCTACAGATACTTCAGAGGTTAGACCGGCTTGACCGGCAGGGAAAGCAAAGAGAGCGCCGTAACAAGCGCCGATTTACATACCTCAAGGAGCTGCTTATTGGTAACCACCCACCTGAAGAAAACCCAGACACCTCGGACTCCACTTCATTTACCAGCACAGGGAGCCATGACGGTCCCGATTGTGGAGATGCTGCTACCAGCCTCCTTTGTTCCTGAATGATGGCACCGAGGACGGTGCCAAGCTTTAAGTGTGGGGAGGTCGGTCAATACCTGACTTCCGGAGGTATTTACTCTTTCTTAGAACTAATAAATTAGTTATTTTTCTTTTGTTAGGATAGTATAGATTGCATAGTAACAGGTATTTGCATGCATGTTCTATTTGGTTAAAAAATAATAAGTTTCTTTTCAAGACTCTATTTTGAAAAATTTCACTAATTTAAATCAAAAATTTTGTATTAAAACTTATTTGAAGACTGTAAATTGGAACATGGTTTAAAGCTAGAATACACAACCCAGTAAGATTTTTGAGCCTAATTATATGGTTACACTATTTAACCATAATATTTTATTCTTGTGTGTTTTCTTCTCTATGATTGTAATTTTTATTTTGTTCCATCCTATATGTCCAATGTTTAATGTATTTATATGCTTACATATGAATGAGGCCATTATTTTATTAGCTCACTTATCCCAAATAGCCTACCCTTTCAATTACATTTGTTAGCCACTTTGAGCCTTTTAATCCCCATTTGTTCTATATTTTATCACATCACTAGCCTTAAGCAGAAAAACAATTAAATACCCCAAATTGAATCTTTGGTTAGCTTAAGATAGAGATTGTGTGTTAACTAAGTGTGGGAAAAACTGTGGGAACTTGGGTTAATGAAAGTGTACAGTGCTTAAATGATTAATTATTAGGAATTTGGGTACCTACTCATGTAAGAACAGAAAAATTAAAATTCCATATGCATTGATAATGTTATGTTTACTTTTATTTAAAAAAAATGAACAGAAAGTTGCATGAGAACGGTGCAGAAAGCGTGCCAATCGCACAAGCAACATCACGCGTACGCGTACCACACGCGTACGCGCAACTTGAGATTTTGGCATTTCATGCGTACGTGTCAATGACGGGCATGCGTGGCCCTAAAAAATTGACATAAAAGGTGTATTGGCCAAAAATTGTGATGGCTTGGTGTTGGCACTATGCTAGAGGCACAAAATCACCCACGCGTACGCGTCCCTAACGCATTCGCGTCGTCTTCAGTTTCTGAGCAATCATGCGTGCACATGCCTGACGTGCACGCATCATATGCAAAGTTGGGCCACAACATTGAGTGAACAGAGAGTTGCGCGTGCGCGAGGCTGGCTTCGCGCGAGTAGCACAAACACGGTCACGCGTACGCGTGCGCGACGCTCTCGCGTTGCCTTCCCAATAGCGCGCCCCACCCGTACACGTCAGTCACGCGTACGCGTCGACAGCGCCGCATCACCAGAACCCTACAACGCCCACTTTTCTTATCTTTTCTTTCCCAATCCTAATTACTTTCTTCTTTCCCCTTCTTTCTTCCCTCTTTCTTACTTTCTTCTTCTTAATCTTTTTAATTTCTCATCCTTCTTCACTTTCATTCTATTTTACTTAATTTATTTGCATACTTTCATTCATTGCATTTTAATTTTGTGCATATTTTTATTTTCTTTTCTAAAGTTATTCTTTTTACATTGGTGTCACATGTTCTTATTCAATTGTTGTGTCTTTTCTGGTATTATTTTGGTACTTAGTGACTTATTTTACATTGTTGGGCGATATTACTTATTTGTCAAAAGCCAATTTTTATGATACCTGTGTTCCTTTTGCATTGACATGAATTTATATTGTCTTTCATTACCTACTATCTTTTCCCCATTGTTGCAATTTTTGTACTATTGATATGCCATGTGCTTTGATTGTTTTCTCACTTGCATGTTGTAGCTACCATGTAATTGAGGCTCTCATTATTTGGCATTAACCCACCCATACTTTATCTGTTTCCTATCTTTGTTTTTGGGTTACTTTTCTTCTTTTTTCCTCTTCTTTCAGGATGGCCACCGAGGAAGGAAAACATAAAACTTTTACATGGAGCGACAGACAAGTCTATCTGCACAAACTTTAGAGAAAGACATCAGTTGTAGCAACCCGTCCACTTGCACATCTTAGCATGCACCGAGGACGGTGCAATCTTTAAGTGTGGGGAGGTCGATACCGACTTCCGTGGGTTAGTTACCTTTTTCTCAACACCAATGTTTTATTTTCTTTGTTTATTGTTGTGTTTGCATGTTTGATTGCATGTTTGTTTGATTTTGTGCATATTCTACCACTGCTTGGTTGAAGTAACGAATTTCTTTTTTAAGAAACTTTTTATAGCATTTCACTAATTTGAATTAAAATTTTTATTGAACTTGTTTGAAGAAATATTATACTGGAACATGGTTTAGAGCTCGAACACACAAAACCAGTAAGATTTTGAGCCTACTTGATTTGTTGTATTTTATCAACTAATATTTTATTTTTGGTGTGTGTTGTTCTCTCTAAAATTGTGATCTTTGTCTTGCTTAATTCTATATTTCCATGGTTTGATGTATGCATGCACTTATATGATTGAGGCCTTTGTTTCACTGAGCTTACATACCCATATGGCCTTACCCTTTCATTATCCTTTACAAACCAATGTTGAGCCTATTATACCCCTTTGTTCTTTACTTTAGCTCATCACTAACTCTAAGTGGAAAACAATAATGTCCTTAATTTGAATCCTTGGTTAGCTTAGACTAGTGAGAGGGCTCATGAATTAAGTGTGGGGAAAGTGGGTTTGGAAACGTTTGGTTTTGGAAATTAAGTATGTTAAATTTCTTTATGAAAATGTGAAAGAAATGTTTAAAACATGTTCATGCATTCAATAATTCAATCATATGCATTGAGAAAAACAAAAGAAAAAAATAAAATATAAAAATAAAATTAAAAAAACAAAAAATATTCAATTAAGTAAATAAATAAATGAATAAGGGGACAAAATTACCCCAATGTTAAGTTAATGAAAAGATCAATGCATATGTGATACAAATTAAAAGAAGAGTTGATGCATGAGTATGTAACACAAAAGTGGAAATTTTGGGTAGCTAGGCATGAAGTTAAAAAATATATAGAGTGTATGTATAGGTAAAGAGCTTAGGCTATTCAAAGATTCAATTTATAGCTCACTTATCCATATATATATATGGTACATTAAATACTTTTTGATTGGTTAGGTGAAGAACAAGGTTTAGAAAGCATGACTAGAGAAGACTAGAGTGATTACCCTATACACTTGAGTGATTAGAGTGCACATATACTATCAGTGAGGGTTCAATGCTTGATTCTATGTTCCCTGCTTTCATGAGCTGTCTTCTTACAAGTTTACTTGTTTTTACTGTGTGATATTAATTAGAGATATTTGATTTATATTTGTCTTGAAGAGCTTATTTACTTTTAACCAAGTAGGAAAAATCATTTTAGCATATAGTTGCATTCATAGGTTGCATTGCATTGCATGAGTCCTACTTTCCCTTATTTAGTCTTTTAATCTCCTTGAGATAAGCATGAGGACATGCTAATGTTTAAGTGTGGGGAGGTTGATAAACCACTATTTTATGGTTTATCTTGTGTTTAATTGAGTAGTTTTTATCAAGTCTTTACCCACTTATTCATATGATTTGCATGATTTTACAATCCCTTCCTAGTTTTGTTCTATGGTTGAAATCTTGCTTCCTAGAGACCTTTAATTTGTATATTTTAATTCTCCTTTATACCATTCGATGCTGTGATCTGTGTGTTAAGTGTTTCAGGCTTTATAGGGCAGAAATGTCTTAGAGAATGGAGAGGAAGCTTGCAAAAATGGAAGGAACACAAGAAACTAAGGAGATGACCAGCGAGCACCGACGCACACGCATGGCTCACACGAGCGCGCGATATGGAGAAATTTGCAGCGATGCGTGCGCGTGCCTGACGCGTACGCGTGACAGGAAAAGTTGCCAAATGACGCGCACGTGTGACTGACTTGTACGCGTGACATGCGCGATCTGCAGAATTAACAGAAAATGCTGTGGGCGATTTTGGGCTGAGTTTTGACCCAGTTTTCGGCCCAGAAACACAGATTAGAGCCAGGGAACGTGGAGAGACTCAAGACACATTCTCATTAGCGTAGTTTTAGGATTTTAGATCTGAATCTAGAGAGAACTTGCTCTTCCTCTAGGTTTTCTTTTACTTTCATAGTTTTATAGTTTTATTGCTTTTGCTTTGGATATTGAAGAGTCATCACCTCCGTTGAAGATACTATTCTAGTTTGTTTCCTTACTCTTTTATTTATTCCATATTCTTAATTCTTGTTTAGAGTTACAATTAGATTTTTCATGGATTGTTAATGAAAAGGATTACTTTTATTTTTAATTAAATTGCAGTTATTGTCTATCATGTCTTTCTTTTATTCCTTATTTAATTCTATGCAAGTAATTTTCATGTCAATGGAGTAGATTCCCAACTTGACGTGGAGGTTGATTAAAAGGAGACACTTGAGTTGGAATGCTCAAGTGATTAGTTAAATTGGAAGTTGTTGGCTAATTCTGTATTTACTAACGCTAGACCTTCCCAAGGGAAAGAACTAGGATTTGCGAATAAGAGTTAGCTCAATCACTTGAATTTCCTTTATTTAGTAAGGGTTAACTAAGTGAAAACAACAACCTCTTTATACTACACTTGGGAGAATTTCAACAAGGATAGAACTTCCAATTAATCATTCCCCCAATCAAGGCCTTTTATTTAGAATATTATAAATCTCTTTTAATTTTTATTGATTTAATTTACAATTATTTATTTACTCATTGCCCAAACTCAAAATCTCTCGGAAAACTCCTGATTAATAAATTAGCACCCTTTCAGCAACTCGTTGGGAGACGACCTGGGACTCATACTCCCAGTATTTTTATTCTAAACTTTTGTGACAACTTTTCTAAATTGATGAGGTGGATTTCAGCTGGTTAAGAGCTATACTCGCAACGCTGTTCTTATATTATAATCTCTTAATTGGTCTAACACGCATCAATCTGTTTATAGAAGTTACATTTCTTGTTCCTGTTTATCATTTTCAATAAAAAAAATCGTATTATAATTAGATAAATATAGATCCTAAATATAGATCTACACACAGAATTCGTAGTTCATGCTCTCTAGCACATTTTTAGTAAAATATCATGTCATAATCCTTTGAATAAAGCAAAACCAAAACAGATATGTCTTTAGAAGTTACAAAAAAGGCGAGAGATAAGAACACATTAAATCAACAAAGAAAATAAACAACAGACGAGAACCATCCTCATGCTTGGCATCCCAGAGAACTTTTGGTTTACAATATACTCTGAAATTTACTTTGAAAAATAGGAAATTAATTTGTATCTTCAGGAACAGATCAAAATGTCAATTAATAGGACAAGAGAATAATTAATTAATCAAGTAATTATAATTCACAATTAGAAAGAGAAATAGATAATCATAATCATAGCAAATAATCAAATCCAAAATAACAAAGACACAGAAAAACGTAAAGAGACAAATAAAATTCTTCAAAATAAAATGACATTTATTAATAGAGAAGAGATATCAACAAATTAATAGCGAAGAAGAAGTATTAGCGGCAGAGGAGAAATATGGAGGGAGAGAAAGTTGTGTCGAAGAAGAAGCTTGGAAGCGAATAGATCTGAAAACGCGTTGAGGAGGTGGCTCGATTAATAGTGAACAAATCTGGAAATTAATAGCAAGGAGATGGCTCGATTAATAGCGAACAAATTAATAACGAACAGATCTGGAAACTTCACTGTGGCAGCAACAACAATATAGAACGGACATAGCAGAAACTCTCTACTGCAACGGACACGGCAGTGGTGGCGGTGCCGGCGGCGGAAATGGCAGCGAAAATGATGGTAAAAATGGCAGTAGAATCCTAAAATTACTCGGAAAGTTCTCTCTCAGCTAAATTAGTCTCACAGCTAACTCAGTCTCTCAATTTTGAAAAATTGAAAAAATTAGATTTTATTCTAAAATTTAATTTTAATTAATTATTAGTGGAAATTTTTTAAATTGGTGTAGATAAAATATATTATGGAGATTTTTAGAAACCTCCACCAAAATACTCCCTCAAATAGATATTAATCTTGTAGTGTTTGCAGGGTTTAGAAGAATGATTATCTAACGAGTGCTCCATCAATGACTCTAGAGCTTTATATGAGTTCCAAACTCGAAGAGGACGGGTGATAAATTTTGAATCCATTTAGTTCTATTTTCAACGACCGTACATAATCAAATGGAATTGCGGATTAAGTGTTTTTGCAAATGAATGGTAGTACTCCTTTTCTTTTTCTATAGATTGGCTGATTGGGTTTTCTTCTTTTTTATTGTACAGTTAATAAATAAAGACATAAAAGTGAAGAGGAAAAGTTTAAGAAACTCACCAAGGAATAAGGAATATAAAAATTTATCCATTCTTTTGGCATAATTTCTCTTATTCATCCAACAAATCTGAAGCCCTTTAAAAAAAATGTAGCATGTATAGTTTCATGTCGTTATGTGTTCCTACTTGTACGTACAATATACATTCTAGAAGTGAGTTATTTCCTACACCGTAAGTTCTTTAGAAGTATTCCGTAATTGTGATGTATTATTAGCATTTTTGTATCAAAGTGAATGTACTAATATTTCAATTTGTAAATTTAATTGCATATTGTTTGACTTTATTATTATGTGTTAAATAACTTATTAATCCAAAGTTATGAGTTTGATTTTATTTATACAAAAGTTTTTTCGTTAAGCATAAAAGAAGAAAATAAATTGTGTTTGGTTACTAAGAAAGAATATAGTTTTTTTTGTTAAGAACAAAAAGGAGAAAATAAATTGTGTTTGGTTACTAAGATAGTAAGATTTTGCATTTTTATGGAATTTTTTTTATGTTGTACTTAATTGTTGCATTATTAAGTTGTATAAAATTTTTATTTTTAAGCTTTTATATTAGTTAGTTAAGGAGAACCAATTAAAACAGTGAACTTCTTTCTTTAGTATTTTTTTTTTATTTTGAAGTGATATCATTATTCCGTTCATGATACTCACTTAATTAATGTAAACTATTATCGTATTATCATTTTTTGACTTCTTCTTTTAAAGAATGAGAACAACATGGTATTCTAGTATTTTAATATCATAATATGGTATTTTTAAATCTAAATTTTTAATTTACTGCTTTTAAGTATGCTTTGTTTCTTTATCTCAATGCACTAAATGGATGAGTTAAGCTATATTATGTTAGCAAAAAAAAGTAAAATGTTAGATATATCAAGACTAGATTAAGTTAGCAGGTGTAGTTGTAACAATTTACTAAATGAATCCATAAGAGTGTATTTGAAATATAGCATGCTTCATCCAATTTGAAATAACGGAATGGTCTAATTTGAGAAGTTCGTGGAATGATACACTGTCTACCTAAAAGTTGAAAATGGTTTGTTAGATACATGTGTTGCTTTTATAATCGAATAAGGTGGAAATACAATCTAGTTTATATAATAAAATTAGCAGAATAGGACAATTCAATCCCTTTATGGCATTTAAAGTATTTATAAGCTGTGATTGCAATTGTCCATGGTTCACTATTTGAGTTCTTTCCACACTACAACAGGAACGGAGATTAGCGGCGGCCAAAAAGCCGATTTGCGGCGGTTTTTAACCGCCGCTAAACATGGTACCAGCGACAATTAAAACGCAACTAATAAGGGGGCGGGCATGACATTTAGCGGCAGTTTTCAACAACTGCTGGCATAAGTGTAGCAAATCGATTATTTTGCGTCGGTTGATATAGTGGCTGTTTATAACCGCCGCAATTCGGCAAGGTAGATCCAGCCATCTTATTTGCGACGTATTTAACTCGCCGCTATTTTGATTTTCGTTTTTTATATGATTTTTATTTGCGGCTGTTTTAAACCGCCGCTAATTGTTCACATCCCTTTTTTTTTAATTTAAAAATTTTATTTTTCTGATTTATTTGATTAACCTGAGAGCATTTTTTAATTTTTTGGAGTATTCTTTGTTATTTTAAAAATCTTATTGTTTCCATCTAAATTTTTATATTGCAGGCAAAAGACTCAAGAATAATTAATTGCAAAAAAAGACTAACATTTATTGTAATATCAATAAAGTATTTCAATAGTCATCCAAAAAAGTAAAGTAATTGACTAATAATTAATGTTGCATAGTAATATAAACAAAACATATACTAAAAAATAAACTATTACATATTTTTTAATTTCTAATTCCCGCCATGTCCATCCAAAGACTTCATCCGTGCAGTGATGTCTGGTGGCAGCTCCCCACCTTGGTATAGGGAACATTCGAATACTATAAAATTAGAAACATAATACTATAATAACTACCACTACTTATAGAAACATCCTGATATTGAAATTTGTGGAATGAATGACATAGTTTTATAAAGAATGATACCATTTTTGCTCATTGAATATGCTTGATCACCTGAACTTGATATGAAGATTCCCTAGAGGAAAGGAAAAGGAAGTTTTAGCTTGAAGTGAAAATTACTAAAATGCAAAGGGAAAACAGGAAGAACGAGAAAATAATTCCAAGGAATAGGTAAGCCACACCTGCTGCCTAGCTCGCTGAAGCTCTTGCTCCAATTGCGTCAACTTCAAACGACTACTTTCCAACTGTTGAACATAGCTTGTAGGGGTAATAAGCCTATGGTATCAACTCTTGAATATTCGGGGTGTTCATAAAATAACCAAATTGTGATTAACCGGTTAAAAAATCATAACCACATTTTAGTTAACCAATTTAATAAAATAATTTTAAAAATCATATCCATATTATTCAAAAGTAGTTAACCAAAACCAAATTTTAAAAATCGGTTTTTAACTGGTTAATCAAAATCAAAATCAAATTTTATTTAACTCTTGTGTTCAAATTAGTTAACCAATTTTTTTATAAAAATCGATTTTTAATCGGTTTTTAACTGGTTAAAAACTAATTTTTAATTTTTTTTGAAAAATCCAATTTTTTATGTAAAAAATAGGTTTTAAAAAAAACTGATTATTTTTAAAACGGGTTTTTATTTTTATAACTGATTAAAAATCGATTTTTAAATTTTCTAACCATTTAATAACCAATTTTATCACATAAAACCAATTTGGTTGATTAACTAAATTATATTTTTGGCTAACCCAAAAACATGTTTGGTATTTGGATTAACCAAACCTTGAACAACCCTATTGAATATAATGCACAAGCGGAGAAATGTAAAAAATTTATTTCCAATAACTATGTTAAATGATGGACAAATAAGAAATAGGAGAATTACTAGAGTCAGCATTCATCCACTATTATCGAATGAAAAATTACCATATGAAGGCTTGCTACCCTCGAGTAAGTTAAAGGAGATACTATCTAGCACTAAAATACATGTTTAAAACTTCAAATTAATAAGAGGCCAAAGCAAATGGTACTCATTTTGTGCGTATTTAGTTATAATCGATGAAAAATATAGATGAGAGTATCAATAACAGACAGCCAGCATAATTTGTCATTCCAAACAGATTGTCTGAAAAATACATACAACCACATAAATAAGAATTCATATCATCATGAGAATAAGAACTAATGACAAGATAACCCTAGATTTTGTGCTTGTCAACTAAAGATGAAATCCTTGTGTTTCTTACTTGTCATTATAATAAGAATCTTTATATGGAACAAGTACAATAAAAAAGACATGTGTTTATACTAATATAAGAATAAAATTAGCCAAAAATATAAAGTATAATCCTACATTTTTCCGCAATCGGCTTTTCCTTGCAGCCTCATGATTCTGAGCAAGCCTGCGAAGAGTCCGCAACAATGAAAAATAATCATGTAACTAAAAAGAAAAAAAAGATCACCCTTACGGTAAAAATTAGAATGAAATAAATTGTCAATTTGAACATATGTATGGAAATAGACGCTAAGATGTTGTGCATCTCTTGAGCGGATCAATGTGATTACATATATCTTTGGGTTGCTAAAATGGAGATTTATTCTTCGAGATGTAAATTACCTTCTGATCTATTTTATCATTTGATCTGCACTTGAGTCTGAAGCCACAACAGCAAGGATTGACTTCCATCAAACTGCATAAATGTCATATTGTCAATAATATCAGTAGAAAAGGCATCTTCTCTGCTTTGTGCCTTTGTGGAACCAGAAAGGAAAAGAATTTTCATTTATTCTCATGCATTATGTTTTTCTTCTCAATAAATTTTAAACTCAAACGCAAGGAGAGCAAGCAAAGGATTACAAAGACACTACTAAGACTCATCATGCTTGGCACCCAGATCAACAGCCTCATTACATTCAAAAGCTATTTAGAGTTTTAGATCCAGATCAAGCACAGTTGAATCCATGAAGAAGTTCTACCAGAACCGGTTCCAGTGTATGTAAACATCAGATATGTACTTGCGATTTATCAATTGAACTTAGGAAAACAACTAACATGACAAGAAAAGGAAACATCTGTAGAAATATCAGCTCTAGGCCTGGCATCGGCCATGGCAGACCTTACCTATTTTTCTGTATCACCACTTGGTATTATAACTTGATTTGTTGATGGTAACTTCTGTGCTAACAAGCTCAGTCTGTCTTCTAGGTACGTAAATGGGCTTCTGTCAACTGAAATTGACAACTAAATTAAAACAAGAAAATGATAGAAACGTTACAAATAAGTGGATTGTACACAGATACCAAACACATTATTTACCAAGCTGAAAATCAATTAGGTAAAAAGAACTTGAGATATTTACCCTATCAGAAGTGCCAAGGTGGACAGGACCAGGAGAAATCATTTGACTACTTACTTTCAACGAGTTGTTTATAGGATCTAAATCATATACCACAAAAAATAATTAGAAAATGAAAGGATAGAGCATGATTGCTACAAAGATCATATTCCTATACATATAGCTCATCACCAAAGTAATGACATATATGCATTTACGCTGTCTTTTTAACAAGCATCGTCAGATATTTCCAAACAATATCTGCAAATGAATAAACAAAGTTCCCTTTTAGGTCAATAATCAATTTCAAGCATTCTAAAATGCAAGAACACATCCTTTTATTAGTTTTTATAGTTTGATTCTAAATAAGGTAACACGAAACAAGAACCAATGTCAATTTATATACCATAAACTAGTGCATCGATACTGCTCAAATCTCCATCAATACTCAAGCAAAGCTACCTCAAATACTGCATTACATTAATACTAGAAATATAAGTTAGTACTTCCTACAACACATGGGGACACATCAAGTGTACCAAATAAGTTCAAGTTCTGTTATCGATAGAAAAAGTAAAAAGCAATATGAAAAGTATAAGAGAAAACGAGTCAAATGACAGAGTCGTCCTAGCTCAATAAATTCGACTTCAATCATTGAATGCAACCTATACAAAACATTAATAAAAGGGAATTAGTAAAAGGGACAAAATTAGCAAGTCACACAATCTGGATCATCCTCAATCTGCCATTCCAGTTTCAGGGGCCAAAACAGGAGACTCGACTACACTAGAACCATCCCGGATTCTTCATTATTTGTAGATGCACAAACAGGGGCATCAAAACCAGGACTTGATGTTTTTCCCTGAGCAGGTAAAGTAGATTTACCTGCTGCAGTTGGTGTTATTCCACCTCCAATGTCCTTTCTTTTTTTCATCTTCTACTAATTTTTATCACTGTTATGTCTTTTATGCTGATCATAAACCAAACAAAAATTTCCATTACGATATCATAAAAATAACATTGTTCAAAAATTCAATACACAATGAGCCAAATCACCATATAATGAAATTCTAGACATAGTTATAGGATGATGTACCTTAGTGAGCATGTCAAGATGGCTGCTATTATTCATTTTCGTAATCGGCTACTGACTCATTAAGTATTCTACCAGAATTCTTAGGACAACTTTTGTTGTAGTGCCCTGACACCACAGTTTGAAAACTTTCTCTGTTGTTTAAATTTTGCGTTTTTCTTGGGAGCTCCCTTACACTTCACCACCAACGGATCAACAATGTAGTCATCATCTAAATTACCATTGTGTGGATTTACACCTCATTTTTGGAGTTTTGTAATTGTGTTGACAACATCATCGATTGCTTCAGCAAAATTACTTGAGTTCTTACATGCAACATCCATCAACCTAGACACTAAGCACCTAACACACCCAAACAAAACTTAAGTACCTTATCAGAATCACTTGGATCATCAATAGTTGACTTCATAAAATCACTCTTGGCATTCTTTGTCCATCGCTTGTACACTAAGCCTTCTGAAGTAATTTCAACATGTTTGTGCTTTAAGCATTCAAATATGGCATGCAAGGAATTCTTCGATTTTTGAACCACATACACTCACAACGAAGTATTCCTTCAACTCTGTCAAACTCAACCACATGTTCAATCTATGACATTCCAAAATTGTTACACTTGAAAAATAGTTTTCCACCATCTTGAATTACCAGGTCTACGTTCATAGCACAAGCGCCTTTAATTTCCTTCCTGACCTCCTAAAAAATGTTACAAGTGAAAGTATTTGTGTAAGACCCAGAACTTTTGAAAAGTCTTATTATGATCAAAGTTTAAATTATATAGTTATCTACAGTTTTAAATTCAGAAATTATTTTATTTTATTAAAGATAATTAAAGCAAGTTTCGATTAATTGAATTTGAAATAAATTAAGATTATTATCCAATTTTACAATTATTGAATTATTTTCTATATTTAAATTATAAAGTTGGTAGTTATGAAATAATAAGAATTTTATATGATTTGGACTAAATAATTAATATTTTAAGATATTAATACTGCTGTTTTGGAAAATAAAGAAATTAAGTATATTATTTCTAAGTTTTGGATTTGAACATTTTATTGGAAATAATTTGTAAAATTGATAAACGAATAGTATTTTTATACATTATTATTGTTGGATTAAAATTTATTTCTAATTACTATATTATCCCTATTTTTATCTGAAATTACTAAACTAACCGTAACCCTAATTTACACAACACAACACCCTTACCCTGTTTCATCACCCTCAGCCGTCACCCCCTAACACCCTCTTCCTTACTCTCAGCGGCACACAAATCAAACACACACACACACACACAGATACACACACACACACACACACACACACACACACACACACACACACACACACAGAGGAGAGTGCGTCGACCAGGAAGGGTGCTGTCGCCGCCAGGTGGCCGCCGTTGATCCCATCACTTGCGTCGTTGCTAGCCGTGCCATCACAGGGAGAGATCGGGTAGAATTGGGGAAACAGGGGAAGGGGCCGCGGAGAAGGGGAGGAGGAGAGGAAGAAGATCGCGCCGGCGTGCTGGACTCTACCGCCGCCATCGCGTCATTGCCGTCGACCCTGCGAGTTGCCATCCGGTCACTGTCGTTGAAGCTCTGCGTCGCTGTCCAACCCGCCGCTCCTCGCCGCCAGTTGCCATTCGTCTTCATCGCCGCCAGCTAAAAGGGGATTGACGTGCGAAGGAGGGAAGGCCGTGGTCAGCCTCGTCACGTTCGCATTCGGTCACCTCTGCTTCCGTGTCTCCCAACGGCGCCACAGCACACGAGCCGGAGGAACTCGTCCCTGCTAAGCCGCCGCCGCCACTGCTAGGGTTTGTCGCCGACGAGGGTTGGCCGCTGGTGAGGAGAAGATGCTGCCGCATCTTCCAGTCGTCCCTATCGCCACCGTGCCGTTGAGAAGAAGGCCGTCTAGTCCCACAGAGTAAGAGAGAGAAAAGGCACGGGAGCAGAGGAGAGAGAGGGGAGGCCTGCGCCAGCCACCGCCGCTCCTGCCGCCCAAATCCCCGCTGCCATCGCCGAAAATCTCTGCCGGTAAGGGTTTTAATTGAGGTTTCTGTCTTTTTGGATTTGGAGAAGGTTTTGATACTGCGTGGTTATTATAGTTGATCAACCAGAGCTTCTGGCCTCTACCGGAGCTGTTGCCGAGTCGGTTCGGAATCGCAGCTGCTTCATTTTGTTATTTCGGTAAGTAATTATGTTTCGAAAGCCCTGCTTTAGTGTTCCATACATGTATTTGATGAGCGGATATTTTATACGCTTTTTGAGGGTAATTTCATGTAGTTTTTAGTATGTTTTAGTTAGTTTTTAGTATATTTTCATTAATTTCTAGGCAAAATTCATATTTCTGGACTTTACTATGATTTTGTGTGTTTTTCTGTGATTTCAGATATTTTCTGTGAAGTGTCATGCGGTGCAGATGGAGCTATCTTGGCCTTCTAAACTGATAATATAAATGTAACTGCCACTATATATGCAAGCATGCATTTTCTAATGTATAATATTTTTCTGGTCAAAATAGATGGCTTCTTCCCCTTTTCTTTTCTCCTCTTTCACATTAAGAAATTGTGATATGTTCACTTACAAGCTCTAACAAGGCAATTTCATATTGCGTGAGTTATAACTTACATGCTCCACAAATGGATTAGTTGGCCATAAATAGACCATAAGCAATAAAACAAAACTGCAAATTAATTTACTCTCTCGAATTAGACTCTGCCTCTGTTCCCTTTTACATTCATTAATCAGTTTTATTTTCATTCTTGTTTCTCTACCAAAGTTCCTTCCCTGTATTCTTTAGTTTCTATCAATATAATATGTTAACAGAGATCATGTATCTGCCCAAAAGTAGAGTAAAGTTCAATAAGATATATTAAATTGCACATTTTATTGATAAACCTATACAAAACCTTGCCAAGAAAACCAAATTATCCTAATCAATAGTGAGGGCTTCCGTTTCTCATTTTCAAAGAAAACATAAATCCCAACCCCATCCAAAAATCATTCAATATATTCATACATGCCTTGAATATTAAGCTCTATTAGAGTTGTATACCTGAGTTCAATTTACATGCCGTCATTCTCGTTCTTAATTCTTTCTATTTCACTGTTTAGGTTCTGGTGAGTTCAACAAAAAATATTAATTTTGAAAAATCCAACAATAAATTTTTCACTATCAAAACAAGGGAAAAATAATAGAACCACGGGGAAGGAGGTTGAAGTTCAACTGCTATAGAAAATAACTAGAAACCCTCAAAAGAGAGAGCTATTAGCCTATTACTATTTAGTATTTACTAGTGGATCTGACTGTGCATGCTGGTTTTAGGGTCAAAATCTTAAACTCCTATATATTCAACTCTTTCATTCTTTTGTAAGGAAAAGGAAGCATGTGAAGCCAATGAGTAATAGCTCAAATGGCATAGTCTCCCCATACTCAATTAAGAGGTTGCGGGTTCGAGTCTCCTATCTTTGGTAAAAAAAAAAGGAAGCATGTGAAACAATATTTTATTGCCAGATCTGTGATAAACCCCATTTTTAGGGTTTATCCTGTGCTTAATCTAGTGAATTTTATCCATTATTCTCACACTTATTCATACAATTCGCATGTTTTACGTTTTTCTTCTTGATTTTGTGCTATGATTGAAAACATGCTTCTTTGGCCTTATATTTGCTAATATTAATCCTCTCTTATTACCATTCGATGCCTTGATAAGTGTGTTAAGTGCTTTCAGGATTTATAAGGTAGGAATGGCTTAGAGGATGGAAAGGAAGCATGCAAAAGTGGAAGAAATACAAGAAGTTGAAGCAATTGCTAAGTTATCTAGCCTGACCTCTTCGCACTCAAACGGTCATAACTTGGGCTACAGAGGTCCAAATGAGGCAGTTTCAGTTGCGTTGGAAAGCTAACATCCGGGGCTTCGCAACGATATATAATTTTTCACAGCTACCCCAAAGATAGGTGACATGCACGCATGGATCACGCGCACGCGTGACCTAGCGAAAATACAATCCCGCGTACGCGTGGACGACGCGTACGCGTGACTTTGCCACGTGCTGGACATATCAGAAATCGCTGGGGGCGATTTCTGGGCTGTTTTTGACCCAGTTTTTGGCCCAGAAAACATAGATTAGAGGCTATAAAGTGGGAGAATCGATTCATTCATTCACACAACTTTCATATTCATAATTTTAGGTTTTTAGATGTAGTCTCTAGAGAGAGAGAGGCTCTCTCCTCTCTCTTAGGTTTTAGGATTTAAGATTCTCTTAGTTTATGGTTCATTCCTTCCCAATTTCAGGTTCAATGTTCTTTAATTTAGTTTATTTTCTACTTTTAATTGTCTTAGTATTCTACTTTATCTATTTTCCCTCATTGATTAGTTATGTTGCCAAATTGGTTTATGAATTCCTATGTTTAATTTGATTTTCTATTTAATACAATTCGAGGTATTTCAGATTTATGGTTGCTTTCTTCTATTTATGATATAAATAATTTGAATTTTCTCCTTTTGGCTTTGGTTGAGTAATTGGTGACACTTGAGTTGTCAAATTTAGCAGTTGATTGAAAATTAGAAATTGTGATTGATTTGGATCCCTCTAAAGCTAGTCTTTCCATAAGAGTTGACTAGAACTTGAGGAATCAAATTGATTAGTCCACTTGACTTTCCTTTATTTAGTAAGGGTTAACTAAGTTGGAGCAATAACAATTCTCATCACACCTGATAAGGATAACTAGGATGGGATTTCCTGTTCTCGTACCTTGCCAAGAGTTTTTTCTAGTTATTAATTTACTTCCTTGCCAATTTATTTCCTTGTTCCCTATTTCAAAAACACCAAAAAAGATACAATTTCATAACCAATAATAAATCATACTTCCCTGTAATTCATTGAGAGACAACCCGAGGTTTGAATACTTCGGTTATCAATTTTATTAGGGGTTTGTTACTTGTGACAACCAAAACTTTTGTACGAAAGGATTCTCTGTTGGTTTAGAAGCTATACTTACAACGTGATTATTTTTATAAAATTCTAGACCACACAAAATTCCGTTCGTCAAAATGGCGCCGTTGCCGAGGAATTGCAAACATGTGCCTTATTATTGGTTATTGTAAATATTTGTTTTTTTGTTTCTTTGTTAGTGTTTCTAGTTTTAGGAGTTTATTTTCATTAATTTTTATTTTCTTTTGATACTATGAATTCTTACCCCTCTGGCTTTAAGTTTAGTTCCAATGTTGTTGTAAGAAATGGAAACTATAATGAAAATAGGCATTAAGGTTGGAAGAATCAAAGATGGGAGGAGCCACAAGGATTTGATCAACCCTCTTGGCAACAACCCCCTCCAATGCACTATAACCAACAACCATTCTATGATGCATACCAAGACAATAGTTATGGTGGACCTTTTCATGATAACCAACCTCCACCAAATTACTATTGTCAAGATCCATTCCAGGGTGCATACCAAGATGATGAATATGGTGGACCCCCTTGTGGTTACCAACAAGCCCCACCATATGCTTATGAACCCCCTCCTCGACATAACTCTGAACCACCATACTCACAAGCCCCTTTCCACCATTCACCTCCATATGACCCTAATCCTTATCTACCACACCAATCACCATATGACCCACACCCAGAACCACCACCTCAATATTCACCATCTCCATATCCTTATCAAGAAGAACCACCTCCGTATTATGAGCCCTTTCTCCCAACAAATGAACCCTCTTATCCACCCCAACCTCCACTGGATTACAACACACTCATCTCTAACATCATTGGTCTCAACTCTACACTCCAAAATCTTATATCCCGCATGAACCAACCCTCTACCTCCAATATTCAACCCTCAAGCTCTAGTGCACTTCCTTTTCAACCACATAATGATCTTTCCATCCCATCACCACCCTCTATGGAAGAGCACCCACATCCATCAATCCAAGAGCAAGATAATCCCAATTATGCTATTGATATGGAACAAGAAAGAAGGAATCATCTTCGCGATTCCATACTTCATAAGAAGCTAGAGGAGGCCCTAAAAGTGGCGGTAGCAGAGACCCTTGAAGGCAGAGGAGTGATTGAAGAATTAGTGAAGGAAGACATCAAGGAGGAGTTTGATTTTGTATTAGAGCAAGTGGAGAAGGCCAAAATTATCAAGGAAAAGGAAGTGGTTGAAGACTTAGGAGATGCAGAACCTCCATGGGAAAGTCAAGTTATAGAGCCTCCTTCAAAGACGTTTGGAATTGAGGTTGAGGAGGGTGTACAACCTCCAAGGCATAGCCTGGTTGAAGACTTTGAAGAGGTTGATCAAGAGATGGACTCAATAATTAATGAATCCTTATCTACAATTGAATCCTCTCCCATTGGACTTGACATGGAGATTAAAGAAGAAGAAGCACAACCTCCCATGCCCTTGGAAATCAATGAAGAGGAGATTGAATTGGAAGAAAGCTACCAAGAGGAAGAGGTTGAAATTGAAGAAGCTTACAAGGAGGTGGAAGAATTCAAAGAAGAGCACAAGGGAGTGGAGCTTGCAAGATCATTAGAAACACCTATCCCAAAGCCATTACCGTCCAATACAACATTCAAGTGGGTAAAATTCTTATCCTTGACCTTTACTTTCCCACTTGAATATGGTTTACTTGAGACAGATGGTCAACTTAGAGCTCTTTGTGGCATTAAGAGTAAAAGGGAGATGGGTAGTGGTTGGCAACACCATCCTAGGTTCGTTATGGTTGGAAGCTCAAGGCCTGATTGCAAGGGTTGGCATAATTCTCAATTAATTGGGTCTAGGAGGATGTTTGGGTGCCTAAATGAGAATTCTAAGGCTGAACCACCCGGATGGAATCATCATGATCCACTTGAAGACGGGTGTAGAAACAAGATTTAGGATCCGGGAATATATGAGGATCAAATTTGGGAGCTCAAAACTTGTGAAGATCTCCATCAATGCTTGAGAAATTTACTTGGTATTGATAGAGATTATTGGAAGTCCAAGCATTGGTGGAAGTTTCAAGACGAGTTCAAGCACAAGCCACCATGACAAGGAGCTCACCAAATGTCCAACTTAAGGACTTTAACTAAAAGTAATAGGTGCGAGACAACCCACCATGGTATGATCGTTCTTTCTTTTCTCTCCTTAGTTTTATTTTAGTGACTCTTCTTATAATCTCTGTATATAGTCTGCATTTGCATTTGTATTCTGCATATAAAAAAAATGCACGTGACGCGCGAGCGTCGTTGACGCGTCCGCGTCATATGTGTATTCGAAACAAGAAGAAAAGAAGCAGAGAGTCACGCAGGAGCATGGCTGGAGGCATGCCTAAGGCACAAAACACGCCCACGCGAACGCGTCCCTGACGCGTCCGCGTCACTTGCGAAATCAGCCCTCCACGCGTGCGCGTCACCCACGCGCACGCGTGACCCTACAAAATCGACGTAAAAGGGTGTATGGCTAGAAAGTCATGATGGTGTGGGCTGGAATTGTACTGGAAGCACAAGCCCTATCACGCGTACGCGTCCCTCACATGGACGCGTCATTTTTCCAAATCAGGCCATTCACCCGTGCGCGTCCCTGACGCGCACGCGTCACCCCAAAATTTGGCAATGTGCGTATTAAAATAGAGAGTTGTGCGTGCGCGAGGCTGCTCTCACGCCAATAGCACAATTTAGGCCACGCGTTCGCGTCCCTAACGCGTCCGCGTCACTTGAAAAAAGCGCAAACCGCGCGACTGCGTGCCCCACGCGTCTGTGTCGCCTGCGCTGCACAGCTTATCCAAATCAGTGCCAAAATCCCTATCTTTTCTTTCCTATTCCTAATTCTTTCTTCCTCCTTCTTATTTCTTTCTTCTTCCTTCTTTCTTCTTTATTCTCTCTTACTTTCTACTACTTTCTCTCTCCTTCTTTTTCACATTCATTATCAAGGTTCTTTTCTTTTCTTCTTTCCCTCTTTACTTTTCATTATTATTTTTATTTATGTTTTCTTCTTCTTTTTCCTTTTAATTTCATAATCTATGTTTTCTTTGTCTTTATTTTTCTTTTTACATTCTTTTAATTGGTGTTAGAAATTTAATTGGGTGATTATTTTCTTCTATAATTGCTTGTGGATTATTAAGGAGTTGTTTGACAATTATCAATAATTATTTTTGGGTTGCTTGCATGTTCAAATTCAATACTTTCAATAACATATTTACCATGCATGCTAAGTGTTTGTAAAAAAGTCCGTTTGGCATTGTGCATATTTAAATACTCTATCATTCTACTCTAATGCCTATTTTTTACAAAACCCCTTTTAATATTTTATTGATTGAATATAATTGTCAATACAAACAGATTGTTAGTTTGAAACACTTGATAATCAAATTAGGCAATTAATGCTTGATCTATGCTACTAATGCCTTTGCTAGCATGCCAATAAACATCTTGCATCTAATTGCCAAAACCTGCACTTGCTATATTTCCATTGATGAACTTATCACATGTAGTCGCGACCATGTGTTAATGACATCCTTCTTTACCGTGCATTGATTATCACTTGTATCATCATCTTCCTTGCTTTAATCCTTAGCTTTAAATGTTACTTACTTTTTCCCTTTTCAAGATGGCCACCAAGAAGGGTAAAGAGAAAGCTACTCTCAAACCACCGGTAAGGAAAGGAACAAAAAGAGTACTAGATGCGGAGCCATCTTCAACAGCAGTAAAGCCCTCAACAAAGCGAGTCACGAGGATCATCAAGGTTGATGAAAAAGAGAAAGCCTTTCCAGCAAAGGACACTGCGCGGTTCACTAACTGCTACTGTGAGCAAATGTTCCCCATCCTAGCTGAAAGGAACTATAACAATGAGTACCTTCTCATCCTCCTGACCCACATTGTTGATTTTGTTGAGCCCCGAATTGAACGCAGACAATGGGGATTCCTACGGAGACAGCCACGGCAGGTCAATCTTTCATGGGTAGTCGAATTCTACTCAAATTTTCACATGACAACCCTGCAGTCTGTCTATGTCCGTCAGAAGCAAGTCCCCATAACTGAAGAGGCCATTCAGCGAGCTTTAGATCTTCCCCCTGCAACAGAAGGATTGGACGCATTCCAAGAAGCCTCTTTCAAGCGCCAGACATACCAATTTGACTGGGACACCGTTCTTAGAGTTATAGCACAACCTGGCAGCAGATGGATCTATGGATACCATCGATTTCGACCTAAGGGAATATTGGCTTCAGCACTCACCTTGGAGGCTCGAGTGTGGGCACAGATCATATCCCACTACGTCTTTCTGAGCACTCACGAGTCCTCATTCACTGCAGATATGGCTGTTCTACTCTGGTGAATCATTACAGACCAGCCTCTCAACTTACCAAGACACATCTGGGATGCCATGGGACACGTACAAATTATGGGCAACCTACCTTTTCCCGCCTTGGTCTCAGATCTAGTCTCGGCAGTCGGAGTCTCCTACAGAGCTGGGGACACCAAGGCCATGATTCCACGGGATGATCAGTACGTCCCTAATGGGAAGTATATCAGACCTCCAGCAGCCACTATCAAACGGACCACAAAACTGGCGGAAAATATTCCTTCTCCTTCCACATCACAAGAACCTTCAACAAATCAGCTACTCCTACAGATACTTCAGAGGTTAGACCGGCTTGACCGGCAGGGAAAGCAAAGAGAGCGCCGTAACAAGCGCCGATTTACATACCTCAAGGAGCTGCTTATTGGTAACCACCCACCTGAAGAAAACCCAGACACCTCGGACTCCACTTCATTTACCAGCACAGGGAGCCATGACGGTCCCGATTGTGGAGATGCTGCTACCAGCCTCCTTTGTTCCTGAATGATGGCACCGAGGACGGTGCCAAGCTTTAAGTGTGGGGAGGTCGGTCAATACCTGACTTCCGGAGGTATTTACTCTTTCTTAGAACTAATAAATTAGTTATTTTTCTTTTGTTAGGATAGTATAGATTGCATAGTAACAGGTATTTGCATGCATGTTCTATTTGGTTAAAAAATAATAAGTTTCTTTTCAAGACTCTATTTTGAAAAATTTCACTAATTTAAATCAAAAATTTTGTATTAAAACTTATTTGAAGACTGTAAATTGGAACATGGTTTAAAGCTAGAATACACAACCCAGTAAGATTTTTGAGCCTAATTATATGGTTACACTATTTAACCATAATATTTTATTCTTGTGTGTTTTCTTCTCTATGATTGTAATTTTTATTTTGTTCCATCCTATATGTCCAATGTTTAATGTATTTATATGCTTACATATGAATGAGGCCATTATTTTATTAGCTCACTTATCCCAAATAGCCTACCCTTTCAATTACATTTGTTAGCCACTTTGAGCCTTTTAATCCCCATTTGTTCTATATTTTATCACATCACTAGCCTTAAGCAGAAAAACAATTAAATACCCCAAATTGAATCTTTGGTTAGCTTAAGATAGAGATTGTGTGTTAACTAAGTGTGGGAAAAACTGTGGGAACTTGGGTTAATGAAAGTGTACAGTGCTTAAATGATTAATTATTAGGAATTTGGGTACCTACTCATGTAAGAACAGAAAAATTAAAATTCCATATGCATTGATAATGTTATGTTTACTTTTATTTAAAAAAAATGAACAGAAAGTTGCATGAGAACGGTGCAGAAAGCGTGCCAATCGCACAAGCAACATCACGCGTACGCGTACCACACGCGTACGCGCAACTTGAGATTTTGGCATTTCATGCGTACGTGTCAATGACGGGCATGCGTGGCCCTAAAATATTGACATAAAAGGTGTATTGGCCAAAAATTGTGATGGCTTGGTGTTGGCACTATGCTAGAGGCACAAAATCACCCACGCGTACGCGTCCCTAACGCATTCGCGTCGTCTTCAGTTTCTGAGCAATCATGCGTGCACGTGCCTGACGCGCACGCATCATATGCAAAGTTGGGCCACAACATTGAGTGAACAGAGAGTTGCGCGTGCGCGAGGCTGGCTTCGCGCGAGTAGCACAAACACGGTCACGCGTACGCGTGCGCGATGCTCTCGCGTTGCCTTCCCAATAGCGCGCCCCACCCGTACACGTCAGTCACGCGTACGCGTCGACAGCGCCGCATCACCAGAACCCTACAACGCCCACTTTTCTTATCTTTTCTTTCCCAATCCTAATTACTTTCTTCTTTCCCCTTCTTTCTTCCCTCTTTCTTACTTTCTTCTTCTTAATCTTTTTAATTTCTCATCCTTCTTCACTTTCATTCTATTTTACTTAATTTATTTGCATACTTTCATTCATTGCATTTTAATTTTGTGCATATTTTTATTTTCTTTTCTAAAGTTATTCTTTTTACATTGGTGTCACATGTTCTTATTCAATTGTTGTGTCTTTTCTGGTATTATTTTGGTACTTAGTGACTTATTTTACATTGTTGGGCGATATTACTTATTTGTCAAAAGCCAATTTTTATGATACCTGTGTTCCTTTTGCATTGACATGAATTTATATTGTCTTTCATTACCTACTATCTTTTTCCCATTGTTGCAATTTTTGTACTATTGATATGCCATGTGCTTCGATTGTTTTCTCACTTGCATGTTGTAGCTACCATGTAATTGAGGCTCTCATTATTTGGCATTAACCCACCCATACTTTATCTGTTTCCTATCTTTGTTTTTGGGTTACTTTTCTTCTTTTTTCCTCTTCTTTCAGGATGGCCACCGAGGAAGGAAAACATAAAACTTTTACATGGGGCGACAGACAAGTCTATCTGCACAAACTTTAGAGAAAGACATCAGTTGTAGCAACCCGTCCACTTGCACATCTTAGCATGCACCGAGGATGGTGCAATCTTTAAGTGTGGGGAGGTCGATACCGACTTCCGTGGGTTAGTTACCTTTTTCTCAACACCAATGTTTTATTTTCTTTGTTTATTGTTGTGTTTGCATGTTTGATTGCATGTTTGTTTGATTTTGTGCATAT